>NW_022195159.1:0-4358 GCF_008641045.1 Pistacia vera | reverse complement strand
TGTGCAAAGCGGTGAGGAAGTTGCTGTTAAGCTGGTATGTTGTAGACTTTTATGCTATTGTAATCTTCTTAATTTTTTGGATAGTTTGATTTTTTTTTTCTTTTTTTGGGATGGTGAGTGATCATTTATTTGATGGTAAAATTGTTGATTTTTTATATTTCTTTTCTTAGTTTAATTCATTGAGTGACTATTTGGCTGTGTTGTGAAGATTAATTATTGTTTATGAGTGGATGAAAAGATGGCTATTGAATAATTTAACTTTGAGAGTTATTCCCTTTTGGGTGTGCTAAGTTAGATACTTCTTGATTTTCACATGGATGATCTTCTATAATAGATATCATACTACTGGAGTTAGCACTTAACTGAGCAGGTTATATAATGAAGTTTATTATATGGGGATGTACTTGATAGTTTCTTCAGTGGTTTGTATAATAAAGATCTGAAAAGAGAAAATGATTATTATTTTTGCAATGAAGTAGACTTTAAGTGTTTTGCCTATCTTCATTTGTCTTCCTTTTTCTTTGTCCAGGAGTCTGTGAAGACCAAGCATCCTCAGCTTCACTATGAATCCAAATTATACATGCTGCTTCAAGGAGGAAGTAAGTTTCTTGTATAGCTATTTTTCCGGAGTAAAATTTATACAGTGGGTCATTTCTATTTCTGTGGATTGAACTCAATATACTTATTTGACTGTTTTGTTATTTATTTGATATTTTTGTTGCTGTGAAGCGGGTATACCCCATCTCAAATGGTTTGGAGTTGAGGGCGAATATAATGTCATGGTTATTGACCTTCTTGGACCTAGCCTGGAAGACTTGTTTAATTATTGTAATCGGAAGTTCACTTTGAAAACAGTCTTAATGCTTGCAGATCAGTTGGTAAGTCTGCCAATGCTCTCAAGAAACTTTTTTGTGGTTCATGTAGTTGCCATACTTATGTTTTGTTTTTATTTTGTTGTGTTTGATAGATAAACAGAGTTGAGTATATGCACTCCCGTGGTTTTCTTCACCGTGATATAAAGCCTGACAACTTTTTAATGGGTTTAGGGCGCAAATCAAATCAGGCATGTTAAATGATTTATTACTTTCATATTTAGTTGCTTGTGCATATCTAAACATTGGAATTTTTTCTTGGAACAAGATTGATAATTCTGTTGAGAGTTTCGATGTGACTCCTACTAGAAATGTTTAGTTTTGAGATGTAAATATCTGTAAAACTCTTTTGGCTGGAATATTTGGTTGCTGTAGTAATAATTTGTGGAACAATGCTGAAAGAAAAAACAAGAGCCATTAGTTTATTGTGGATTATTTGAATCATTCAAGGTGGGGGTTTGGCTTTAACCTTCAAGCATGATTATACCATATTTGTGTGCCTGACTACCTGTCTCACATACTGTATGTCACCTTATGTGGCATATGACTCAAATATTAGATTATTATATGTATTAGTTGGGTGGTTCTGCACTCTTAGTACACTACAACCACGAGTATCTGTTTCCTGTAGAAAGACATCCATTCAGCAGACTAAGTATAGATATTTGTAGACGTGGGATTTTATGGAATTTCAACAATTTTAAAAAATTTGAATTTTTTTACTATGGTAAGATTTTTGTTTATGAAAATTTTGGCTGTCAATTTTGTCACCAATTGTGCTTGTTATTAATGCAAGGAAGATATTTATGGGAAAAAGATCAGACATGAAAAAGATAAGATGAAATCTGGCATAGAAGTTCTATGACTTTCAGTTTATTCAAGAAGCATGACCTGTTGTAGGGTTTAGGGTTAATGTGAGGTTTGGAGTACAAGTTGTAGCAGTGTTACATGTGGAAACTAGTTAGTACTACAGAAAATTTTTAGTCAAAGAGATGTCATTTGAAATTTGGAGACTTTCTAAGAAATTTAAGATCAAGAAAGAGATGCAGTTTGAGATAGAATTCGATTGGAATAAAAGATATGCAAAAGCGAGAACAAGCATCTACAGTATGACAGGAGGATTTCAATTATAAGAGGGAGACTTTTTAGGAACTTTAAGATCAAGAAAGTGGCGAAGTGTGAGATAGAAGTCACTTGGGATAAGACTTACAAAAGGGTGAAGAATCAGGCGCTGAATACATAAATTAGTTGAATAGTGAAAGAATCACAAGGTTAAAAAAAAAAAGAGACTTGGACATCCTAAAAGAGTCTAGAATTCAACACTCATGGTGCCTTCGATGAATACTTTGTGAAATTAATTTGTCAAATGTGTTCGATGATGTATCTAAGAATTAACAAATTTCTGTTTGTTTTTTATGCTTGATAACAGGTTTACATCATTGATTATGGCCTTGCAAAGAAGTATAGGGATCTTCAAACACACAAGCATATACCATACAGGTACTACTTTTCCTTTTTCCCTTTTTCCCTTTTTTGTTTGTGTAATTTAAGGTTATGTTTTTTGTAACTTGTGCCACAATTGGCTTACTTTGTGTTGCAATAGAACTTAATGTAATCTACTGTTGCACAAATGTGGCCTTCTAAAATGTGAATGCTAGTGGTGCTTTATAATATGAAATGTTCAGTTACAATTTGCATCATGTTACATTTGGTTTTTGCTTTTCACATGGAAGTATGCTCCTTGGTTGTGAATCAATGTGTGCATGATGAAATTTAGAAAGAAATGTCAATACACTTGGAGAAATAGCTGTTTGAAATACAGTCTTATATTTTAACTTGGGATTTACAATTGCTTACAAGTTCTTAAATGTAAATGTATCCCAAGATGCATTGATTTTGACCTGTCTATATTTTAATAAGTTACATCTAGTTTTCTGTAAGCCATCTTCAGTTATTAGTGGTTTTGGCTCAAGTTATGTTCTGTCTTTATATATTTAGGGTTTAAATCTTGCTTGGTCATTTTACATGTATTTTGGCCCCAAAGTTGTATTACTTGGTCTCTTGGCCTATTTTTTGTGGTTTCTCCATCTATGTTTTCTGGCATTTTGAATTTCGGGATATTCCAATTGTAATGATGAATGTAGAACCTTGTTCTCTTTGAAGCCTTTCATTGTCTATAATGAATATTCATTCTGTTTTTCACAGGGAAAATAAGAATCTTACAGGAACAGCTCGTTATGCAAGTGTAAACACTCACCTTGGAGTTGGTGAGTATAGTTATTGTTAGGATTGTCTTTTGTTTCTGATATCATATTCAGATTCATCAAGCTTTATATTTGTTCTAATGATGATTCTACTTTTCATTCAGAGCAAAGCAGAAGAGATGATCTGGAATCCCTTGGTTACGTGCTTATGTATTTTCTACGGGGAAGGTTTAACACATAACTGAATCACTTTCACCTTTTTGTATTTATGTGACTTAGTCATGTTTAACTTTGTTTTTATTTCTCAGCCTTCCATGGCAGGGACTAAAAGCAGGTACCAAAAAGCAGAAATATGATAAAATTAGCGAGAAAAAGATGCTTACTCCCATTGAGGTATACCAAGGACATCAGTTTGATGAAATACATGTGCACGGTCTCTTAGATTAGCAGTCAAATGTTGTGTGTTTGTGGTTTGTCCTGCTGTTAAATCTTAATACTCTCATATATAACAGTGATATGTTACCATCCAGGTTCTTTGCAAATCCTATCCATCAGAGTTCACATCGTACTTCCATTATTGCCGGTCATTGCGGTTTGAAGACAAACCTGATTACTCATACTTGAAGAGGCTTTTCCGGGACTTGTTTATTCGAGAAGGTTAATTTTTAAGTCTAACAGTTCAAAATTATTTCTTGGTTTGTTGTTTTCATTGATGAAGTTCTTTACCACAACGCAAATTTCTTTCAGGAGAGCTCTTCCAAAACTAAAAATTAAAGTTCTACAACTATAACTTGTGCAGGTTATCAGTTTGATTACGTGTTTGATTGGACCATTTTGAAGTATCCACAGACTGGTTCCAGTTCAAGAGCACGAGTCAGTATTTCTTTCTTCGTTAATATTTATTATTATAATGGGAAACAGAAAAGAAAGAAGATTATATCTTTTTTCCTATTTCTTGGTACATGATGATTCTTCTAATCTCTTCTTGCCTATTGTTTTTTCCATTCAACAGCCAAGTGGGAAACAAGCTTTGAATGCTGCAGGACCATCAGCTGAAAGATTAGAGAGGCCTTCAGGTCAGTTCCGTTTAAAGTTTGGTTCAGTTTGGAAACAAGTTTCGAGAATTAGAGCTGATAGATGCTTATAATTCTCCTAAGACTTGAGTAAGGCTTGGGCTCAAGTATGTGGTCTGTTGCTTTGCTCGGATATGGGATTTTTTTCTTTCAGGTGCTAATTTGTTTGATCACTTTGTACAGCTGAGGGATCTATAGATTTAATTTGT
>NW_022195158.1:1710-95344 GCF_008641045.1 Pistacia vera | reverse complement strand
TATAACCTTATTGTCAAATAAATGTAGTTGATTTATTCTACAATATTTTATAATTATAATACAATGCATTTTCATAATTGTGAAATCATATTAAATTTGCACTAAAATATGAAATTATTCCAAAAAATTATTTCAAAAGTTATCATTAGTACTTTTTTTTAATCACCGGAGTGTCCTGAGCAGCTTACGCGCACCTCAACTAATTTTCCGAGGCCCTGAAACTATCGACCGGGTAAGAGACTTAATGACCATCCCTATTAGTGCTTAAAGGTGACTCGAATTCAGGGACTCATGGAACCCCTTTTGTTTTTTCACCATCAAACCACCTAGTGGTGGTTTATTATTA
This sequence comes from Pistacia vera, assembly GCF_008641045.1. Lineage (NCBI taxonomy): Eukaryota > Viridiplantae > Streptophyta > Magnoliopsida > Sapindales > Anacardiaceae > Pistacia > Pistacia vera. Next base: position 94,998 of record NW_022195158.1, on the reverse strand, counting down.
ATTCTTGCTATGAAATATAAGAGCAATGTTATGCTTACAACCGAGTCATACAATCAGACAAAAAACAAATGAAAAAATAATTATTTTACATAAATTTTGTGTAATTTTTGTCTGGATGTATGACTCATTTGTTGGCAAAATATTATTGGAAGTACAAACCTACCATATAAGAAAATTCATTGATATTTCCAAAATTATCGTATTCAAGTGTATTGATTCATATAGTAATTTGCATAACATTCTCATATAGTCATATCTACTAATCTTAATTTTCAAAATATTAAGGTTTTGTTTAAAGAACATTAACTATAAAATCACACGATTTAACATAATTGTCCTTAATAAAAATAATAAAGACAAAAATACCCAAAATACTGTTAAGTCTAGCACCATCTAACATACTTTAATTAGACTATTAAACCATACAGTTAGATATTATACTTGATAGTTTAGCGTTATATATTAAGAATATATCATTTGTTGTTTTATGAAAGATATAATTTGTAAGTCATTAGATTTACGACTAGATTTGTCATTTAAGTAAAAATTGTATATTTTGAAAAAAAAAATGTGATTATTGTGTTGGCTATATATGTAATTAATTATATTTTATTATTATAGTTATATATTAATTTTATGTTTAAGTGATAAAGTTAATCATATCTACGTTTCGCAGATAAAGAGCATCCATTATCTAATTTTTTAAATAATAATTAACCAAAGTTTCTTACTTAAGGGTTTAATTAAAACACGAATAAAAGTTAAAAAATCAAAGCAATCCCACTTTGCAGGAAGTCAGTTTAGGCAGTGTTTGGTGAGGTCCATTCCTATAACGGCGGAATTAATTGACAGCCACACCCACCACAACACATAAGTGGATCGGTGGATTTCACTTTCTTCTTTAGGCACCGAGCCTCCTCCAATCATCATTTTCTGTTTACACTCTATAGTCTATAATATCTTCTTAAACTTATACTAAATTGAACTATTAAGAAACAAAAAAAATTGATTAAATGTTTATTCTTAGAAATTGTTGGAAAAATAAATAAAAAAGGCATATAGAAGATTTAATATAATTGAAAATTTTAATTTTATTTATGGTAGAACCTCTCCATAATAATACTCTATAGAAGAATAACCTTTATGTAGTCATAAAAAATCCTGATCTTAATTTGGGCTAGTTATAAATAAGAATAAATTTAATATTGTAATAAGTTATAATTTTTCTAGGTCGGTGTCTTAAAGAACTTGCCTCTACGTAATAATAATTATATATATATTGTAAAAAAAATATGTTATATTATATTAAAGGTTTAAGATGAAATAAATTATTTATTAACTTTGAGACATTAATATCCATTTGATTAATGTAATAAAGTTATTGAATCTAATCACAAATAATAATTTTTTTAATTAAAACAATAATTCTTACAGCTCAATCTCTATTAAATTATAACCTCTTAGTAATAAATTTAGTTGGTCCTACTATTATGACTATAAAGGGGTTTTATTATTATTATTATTATTATATATATATATATATAATGTTTAAATTAGAAAGTCTTCGATATATCATAGCATAAATAGTTTTTCCTTTTCAGTTAAGACAAGTTTGAACTAATACCTTTTAGATAAAAATAGATTTTTTTTTCCTTTCATTGAATATGCCATTTTGGTTCATAGGTTATGTTTTTTAGGTCTTGGTAATATAATGTTGTCTAGTTATCGATGTAGGGAACCCGGCTTATATAAAGCACTTATCCAGCCATTTTGATATTATCCATATAATTTATTTAATAATCACTCATTTGACTACGAGTTATATAATATAAAATAAAATTCAAACTTAACTATACTTATAGTTAAACCAACTTAAAAAAATGTTATTAACAACAAAATATTAATTTGGAATGACATTTTAAAATTTGTAGAAAATTTGGTTAAATTAATACCCTGAAGTATAATAAAATAATAAAAGTTTTTTCTCGAAATAATAAAAATTCTCTTAGGATAAGTTTTGGATGTTAAAATAAACAATATAAGAGCAATCTGTAATATTTATACATTTACGATGAAGTAAAATTTAACAATTTATTAACAGTTTATTAATGATTTTATTATTTTATAAATTATTGTGCTTATAAAGTCACGTTGATGTTAGTTCAACAAATACCTAAAAGACAAAGTGTACTAACTGTCAAACTCATACAGCCTCAGAGATATTTTATGTCAATCCTATTTTATTTTAAGATAAGGGCGAATGATAACTTTTCATGTGTCAAGATAACTTGCAAAAACACTAACTACATTGATCTCAAAGGTGTATAAATTGACACCTCTTTTTACGAAAAGAGAAGGTTGGGCAAATGAGAGTTAGACAGACATTTGAGCTTCATTATTTCTCTCTATAAGCAACGTATTTATTCATCTTTGTATGTCTTATAAGCAATATCATATAAATAGTCAGAGAATAATAAAATAACAGTGGATGTAGGATTTGCTTTAAGCATCCGAATTACTATAAAAACTTCTTTTATCTATTTATTATTTATGTTTTCTGCAAACATATATAATCTCAACACTATATTCAAATTTCACGAATCCATCACATGTAATTTTTAAGGCTCTTTTAATATTTTGTATATATATAAATTATTGGTGTCAAGATTAAACATCAACATAAACTTTTAAAGATTTTTATACTAATTATTTACGTGATTAATTGAGACACATACATATAAACTGAGTTGAATACCTTATTTAAAAAAAGAAGATATTGTTATTATATCAAAAGTCAAAACTCATAACATGCTTTAATAAAAAATTACGAAACAAGGTGGCGTCGCCTCGGTTGAGTATTGACCTCAAAAGCAGAACTTACGAAAATGACTCACAAAAGGTGCACCGTCACCGTCAAGTAACGGCAGAGTCGGTCTTATCTAGTGTAGGTTTTTTTCTTCCAAAATTTCCCTATAATGAGACGGTGCCTTACGTCTTTGTTCCTTTCTACCATTCACTCACTATTTTCTTTCTTCAATTTTCTCTGTTTCTTTTGACGGAACAGAAACATTATGGTTGTTGATGATACAGTGAAGATGAGCATTATGATCGTCTATGGAGGTTACTCTTCGTCTCGATTCCTCGATGCGTATCCCAAAAGGTACTCTTTGAAGATTCTTTCACATCTCTGAAGTTTTTCGATTTTGTTCATAATTTTACTTTCCTTTTTTATTTTTCAGCTGCTTTGGTAAAAATTGAAAAAACAAACAAAAAAAATTCCAAGTTTTTGATGGACTTGATGTTTTTGATTCAGTGTTTTCCACCTGTGTTTGGAGGATTTCGAGAGATTTTGGGGTTGGGTTTAGATATAGTTTTTCTATAGCGTCTTGTTTAAATCTCTTTCTCTCTCTCATTTGGTAGAGATTGAAGAGATTTTTTTTTAATTTTTTATTCTTTTTTGTTGGGTATTTGTTTGTATAAGTTGTTTCCTTTTATATATTTATTATTAGTTTTTTTTTTTCCCCTTTCCTTTTAAAGATCTTATCTTTATTTTTTTTTTTTTTTCTTCTAGTTGTAAGATATATTATTTATTGTATTTTGATTTTGTGTTGTGGGTGTGTGGGGAATGTTATTTGATTGAGGAATAATCTAGGGTTTTGATGGAAGGGAGTTATTGTGGAGATTGATAGATAAATGATTATGATCAAGGTGTTTACAAGGTTGTTTTCTTGAATTTTTTCTTGGAAAATTATGGAAATATCATTCAAACTACCAGCAACAACGATACCCACGGAGGAAACAAGCTGAAGTATGGGAGATTCTCTTCTTACAGCCTTGTCAATGGAGAATCATCACCCATCTACCCTCTTATCAATGGATTCCAGCGCCTCCTCTCACGACGATTTGGATTTGGAGATGAATCGCCAAATCATTCTTCCCCGTCCACCAGATATCAATTTACCACTGTCAGCTGAGCGTAGCCCGCCTCCACAGCCGTGGAATTCAGAGACGTGTGATATTTTAGATGTGGGTCTCAGTTCTCAAGTTTATGAGCCTGAAACTTACCTTAATATCCCCAAGGTTGGACGAAAATGTGCCAAGCGAGTTGATAGTATTTGGGGTGCTTGGTTTTTCTTCAGTTTCTATTTTAAGCCTGCGTTGAATGAGAAATCAAAGGCCAAGATTACGAGGGACAGCAATGGTGTTTCGGGGTTTGATAAATCTGATCTCAAGCTTGATGTTTTTATGGTTCAACATGACATGGAGAACATGTACATGTGGGTTTTTAAGGAGAGACCTGAGAATGCATTGGGCAAGATGCAACTGAGGAGTTACATGAATGGACATTCTCGCCAAGGTGAGCGCCCGTTTCCGTTTAGTGTGGATAAGGGATTTGTTCGATCGCACAGGATGCAACGGAAGCATTATAGGGGACTGTCAAACCCTCAGTGTGTGCATGGAATTGAGGTTGTTTCATCACCCAATCTTATGGGTCTCGATGAGGAGGAGCGAAAGAGGTGGATGGAACTCACAGGAAGGGATCTGAATTTTACGATTCCACCTGAAGCTAGTGATTTTGGCTCGTGGAGAAATCTCCCGAACACAGATTTTGAGCTTGAGAGGCCTCCTCCCATAAAGAGTGCCTCAAACTCCCACTCAAAGAAGCTGCTAAATGGTTCTGGGCTCAATTTGTCAACTCAGCCATCCAGCCATAGCAATGGTGATGGGATGGACCTATCACCCGTCAGCAGCAAAAGGAGGAAGGACTTTTTCCCGCATGGGAATGATGATGATTGTTATTTGGCCGTTAATCCACCTGCTGATCGTGTTTCTGAGATGGAAATTCACCCTAATGAGCCACAGTGGTTGAATGACTTCAGTGGGGTGTTGAAAAATGTTTATGGCCCTGTTACTGCTGCCAAAACAATTTACGAAGATGAAAAAGGTTATTTAATTATTATCAGCTTGCCATTTGTGGATCTTCAGAGGGTGAAGGTTTCCTGGAGGAATACTTTGACTCGTGGGATTATAAAGGTGTCTTGTGTGAGCACATCACGTATGCCATTTATCAAAAGACATGATAGGACTTTCAAGCTTACAGATCCTGCATCTGAGCATTGCCCTCCCGGTGAGTTCATCAGAGAGATCCCACTTTCAACTCGAATCCCTGAAGATGCAAACATTGAAGCCTACTACGATGGACCGGGATCTCTGCTTGAGATTATGGTTCCAAAGCTCCGGGTAGGCCCAGAAGAACACGAGGTTCGTGTTTGCTTACGTCCTCACCTTGGAGGAAATGATCTTATGTTGACCTGAAAATATAGGGTTGAGAATTGTAAGGGTGGTTGCAATAGTTGGTGCTTCATTGATTTACTGACTTTTGTAACATACAGTGTAATCTATGAAACAAAAATGTGCGTCTTTACTTTAATCTCTTATTCAATTTTTTGTTCACTAATCGCTATGGTTCTTATTCCAGTGTTTTTGTTTAGCCCGTTGACTGTAATTACAATTGATTTTTGAAGTTGTATCAGTTATAGTCATCTATTTGTTTCTTGCATTCCTGGAAAACATTTATGGATGGTAGGCAGCGGCAGGCTCACGCAAAATCTTATCCTTGCCTGGATGGGTTTGAACTTTGCTTTGATTTTATGGTGTATAATTCATTTTCTTTAATCCATTATCAATTATCATCTTCATTCACAGTGGGGTGGGACAACGTTTACTTGGACTTTACTGTAGATTTGAAGAAAGAATATTCCCGAGGCAACTAGTAGCTCTTTTTACATTCAGTTTATGTCCAAATCACTCATCTATATCATTATAACCCAATTACATTCTGACACCTCAGAAAATTCAAAATTATTTCTACAAATCTGCAAGATATTATCTTTGAGAACAAGTCAAAGTTGTGAGTGGGAGTGCAGGTAGCTGAGTCGAGTAGTGTGTCAAAGTCAAGACTGGCGGTGGCGTCGAATTGTTTTTATGGAGGCACGTGGAGAGAAATGAGAATTTATATGTTGTTGAATAAGTTGCTTTTATAATAAGAGATATATAAATATAAGTGTTCCTAATTATCTTTTTTATTATTTTATTATTTTTATTATTATAAGATTGCGTGCCGGCATTGTGATAAGCAGAAATAGTTGAAAGAAAAGGTTGGGCGCTGGAGTAATGCGGGGTTTCAATCCTCCAGCGCATTAAAGTCATGAAGCACGCCATGTATATCCAGCACTTTTCCTTTCATATCCTTATTTTCATTGCCTTTGGGTTTTGGGTTTTGGCGTTTCATTGGGGACCTATTTTGACAAATATAAGCTTTTGATTTGGACTGGGTATAAATAATAATGAGAAATTTATTCTCGAGATTTTATGATTTGCGCATTCTATTCTACAAATTTAAAACTGTATTGGTCTAGCATTTTCAAAATTAGTTTTGAAGATAGATGAATCTTTCTCTAAAATCTAGGATGGATGTATTATATTTGTTTTAGCCTTAAATACCCATTATTGTTTGGATCGAAAAAAGGACTCGATAGAGTACCTTTCTACTTCAACTCAATTGGGTTGATCTGGGTTATAAATTCAATGGGTTTGGATTTGGAGTAACCCCAATACCCATCTATCCATTAGTTTATATAAATTTTCAAAAATAATTAGTTAAAACATATAAATTAATTTAATATAAGTTATCTGAATAAAACTTTTTATTGATTTTTTTTTTTTTATTCTGTTACTGTTAACAAATGCACAAGCAAAAAAAAAATTAATAAAAAAGGATAACCCATTTCTCTAAAAAAACCCACCCAACCCAATTTAAAATATTAGACCCCTCAAAGTCTCAATATATCATCGAATGAGAGGAGGTTGGAAATTTTTTTTACGTTAGAATAGAGCGAGAGTTAACCCACCCATCACATTAGTGTCATCCCTTCGTTGATAACCTGCAACTGAGATGCCCAGCTGGAATTGCAAAACAAGCAGCTGGGTTTCAGCGCTGTATGTACGTAAGCTTATTTTTTCTGTTTAGCCTATTCTTTCGAGGAACATTGACATACAACGGTTAAGAATTAAAATCATTCTCAAGCTGTCAAGCAATCTACAGAAGGTTAACAACCTGGGAAACTAGTAAAGAGTTTTAATATTTCAAATTTAAAAAAGGCAGGGAGCTGCAATAAAAACTTGAGAATCCGGAAGAAACGTACAACATTTTGCTGGGTTTAGAACATTCAAAACCCCACTAAAACATGAAATATCAGTTCAAACACCTAAATTGCTAAATCCAACAAACAAAAACGAATTGAAAAAACTTAGTCCACTTCCTCAATCTTGGGTCCAGCACTGCTACCACCAGCAGGAACATCCTCATCCATGCCACCACCCATGTCACCGCCAGCACCCTGGTACATCTTGGCAATGATGGGGTTGCAGATGCTCTCCAATTCCTTCATCTTGTCTTCAAACTCGTCAGCCTCAGCAAGCTGGTTAGCGTCCAACCATTGGATGGCTTGATCAATTGCATCTTCAATCTTCTTTTTATCAGCTGGCTGAAGCTTGGCACCAATCTTCTCATCTTTCACTGTGTTTCTCATGTTGTAGGAATAGTTTTCCAATGCATTCTTGGCTTCTACCTTCTTCTTGTGCTCCTCATCCTCTGACTTGTACTTCTCTGCCTCCTGAACCATCTTTTCAATCTCCTCCTTTGAGAGTCTTCCCTTGTCATTGGTAATGGTAATCTTGTTCTTTTGACCAGTGGTTTTATCCTCAGCGGATACATTCAAGATACCATTAGCATCAATGTCAAAGCACACTGTAATCTGGGGAACACCCCTTGGAGCAGGTGGGATACCAGACAGCTCAAATTTACCCAGCAAGTTGTTATCCCTGGTCCTTGTTCTCTCACCTTCATAGACTTGGATCAACACACCAGGTTGGTTATCCGAGTAAGTAGAGAAGACCTGTTCCTTCTTGGTGGGGATGGTTGTGTTCCTAGGAATCAAAACAGTCATGACACCACCAGCAGTTTCCAAACCAAGGGAGAGAGGAGTGACATCCAAGAGCAACAGATCCTGCACCTTCTCATTACCCTCACCACTCAATATAGCAGCTTGTACTGCAGCACCATAGGCAACAGCCTCATCAGGATTAATGCTCTTACAGAGCTCCTTTCCATTAAAGAAGTCTTGCAAAAGCTGTTGAACCTTTGGAATTCTGGTAGAACCACCAACAAGGACAACATCATGGACCGTGCTCTTGTCCATCTTGGCATCCCTCAAACACTTCTCAACTGGCTCCATACACTTTCTGAACAGATCCATGTTAAGTTCCTCAAATCTAGCACGGGTGATGGTGGAGTAGAAATCAATACCTTCATAAAGAGAGTCAATTTCAATGGTGGTCTGGGCAGTGGATGAAAGAGTCCTCTTAGCTCTCTCACATGAAGTTCTCAACCTCCTAAGAGCTCTGGGGTTGCCACTAATGTCTTTCTTGTTCTTTCTCTTGAACTCTTGAACAAAGTGATTCACCATTCTGTTGTCAAAATCTTCACCACCAAGATGAGTATCACCAGCTGTGGCCTTCACCTCAAAGATACCCTCTTCAATGGTCAGAAGAGAGACATCAAAAGTACCACCACCAAGATCAAAGATTAGGACATTCTTCTCGCCGACACTTGTTGCCTTCTTGTCAAGACCATAGGCAATGGCTGCTGCTGTGGGCTCGTTGATGATACGCATGACATTGAGACCAGCAATGACACCAGCATCCTTGGTGGCTTGACGCTGAGAATCATTAAAGTAAGCAGGGACAGTGACCACAGCATTATTGATAGTAGAACCAAGATATGCCTCAGCAATCTCACGCATCTTAATCAAGACCATGGAAGAGATTTCTTCTGCAGCAAATTGTTTCTCTTCACCCTTATAATTGACCATAATCATAGGCTTGTCACCAGGACCAGCAAAAACCTTGAATGGCCACAACTTCATATCACTCTGAACAGACGCATCACTGAATCTACGACCAATCAACCTCTTTGCATCTGAAAAACAATCAGATGTTAATTCAACCATGCAAGAAAAAGAATCACCAATAAAATTTTTTCTTATATAATCAACCCAAACAATTCCAGCTCAGTGATAAAGTGAATCAAGCATAACTCATTAACAAACTGAGAATAAACAGATATATAGTTAAACAACTTGAAGCCTTGGTCACAGGTTCAAGTTACCAAATTTAGACTCGATAAATATTCACAACTTAATTGCATAATATTAACTTTAAGCATACGTGCAACTCAACAAAGTACCAAACCTTCACATTATCTATGTATAGGGCAAAACCAACGCAACCGCACCTATAATACTGTCATTTAATTTGCACCAAGCATAACTCATTAACAAACTGAGAATAAACATATATATAGTTACACAACTTGAAGCCTTAGTCACAGGTTCAAGTTACCAAATTTAGCCTCGATAAATATTCACAACTTAATTGCATAATACTAACTTTAAGCATACGTGCAACTCAACAAAGTACAAAACCTTCACATTATCTATGTATATGGCAAAACCAACGCAATCGCACCTATAATACTGTCATTTAATTTGCACCCAATAGATTGCATACAAATCTAGTTCGTTGTTTCTCAAGCTGGTACATCTCTCAAAGATACTATTTCTTGGCTTGAAGGATTCAAAATACCAGATCTAGACGTAACTCGTAACTTTGATATGATATTGTACCGTACAACTCTAAATCTCGGTATCTAAAGTCAATCAATATCTATAAATCACCGTTTCAGATCTAAACTACATAACATTGGATCTAAACTTAGCAAAAGAAAACAATGCAAGAAAGCCAAAAGGAAACAACGCCAAGAAGAGTTGACTACTTACCAAAGACGGTATTCACTGGGTTCATCGCAACTTGATTCTTAGCTGCATCACCGATCAAACGTTCGGTATCGGTGAACGCAACATAAGACGGCGTTGTTCTGTTTCCTTGATCATTAGCGATGATTTCAACACGGTCGTGTTGCCACACGCCGACGCACGAGTAAGTCGTCCCCAGGTCAATACCGATCGCTGGACCTTCTCCTTTACCAGCCATGTCTACGGCGATTAGATTTGTCGACGAAGAAGATTTGAAAAAAGTAAAAAAATCTAAAAACCTAAGTAACGAGAAACGACAGAGAGAAACTAGGGTTTTCAAGTGGCGGAGAAATGGGTTAAGAGTTCGCTTATATAGAGTTCATTCAGGTTAGGGTTTCGAGAATGTTCTAACCCTGGAGACTTGGAAACCGTCAGATCTTTCGATGATTTTGACGGCTCCAGATTGTTTACTTCCCTGAGGCGTTTATTTGTTTTCTGACAGTTGTTTTGGTCCAATTAATTTTTGCCATGTCAGCTTAAAAAGTTGCCGGGACCAACCTTTTGACTTAAGAATCATCGACGCCGTTAATTTTAAATTAATAGAATCTGGACCGTCTAGAAGATTAACCAATAACGGAGGAGCGTGAGGTGCACATTGAAAGTATATTTGATTGAATACGTTCGGAAAGGAGGAGGCAGTAACGCGTGTTCTGAATGGCTAGTGCCAGCCAAAGAAGATTCTAAAAGCGAAAGAGTTTCGGACTTTCGCTTCCCTTGGACCCCAGCTGACTGTAACATGTTGCACGCAGTAGAGGACGCGGGACTAAACAACATATTCCCACCCAAGATTGAGCGAAATCCTAAGATAATACCTTGGTTTCATTTATTCCAAATACCTACCCTTAAATTAAAACAATCTCCTTTATTTTAACAGTGAAAGGGCAAATTGGTCTTTTCACCTTTTTGGTTTTTTTCCCTCTTTCCTTCCTATTTCTTCCCCAGTACGCCTCCTCCTCCCATTTTCTTGCTATTGGGTTTGGAATTGAGTGATTTGGCCGACTGTGTTGGTTTTGGGATGGGGTGGGTTTGGTCGACTGTGAGATTTGGAATGGGATAGTTTGGAATGTGTTGTGGTGGTGGTTTGGCTGGCTATGGTGGTGTCGTGGTGGTTTGGAATGGGGTGGAGGGCAGTTTGGTAATAGCATCGGTCAGAACCCAACAGTTATAACTACGTTAATTTAAGGGTGGGTATTTGGAATAAATAAAACTAGAAGTATTAACTTAGATTTTAGCTTTTTTTGGGGGGGGGGGNGGTATTTTTTTTTTTTTTTTTTTTATTATTATTATAAGCATTCTGCTTATAAGCTAGTTAGACAAAGTATATTATCACATTATCCTTGTTTAATTTTAAAATTTCATAGTATACCCTTGTTTAATGTAATACCCTTTTTAGTCATTTTATAATAAAATGTACTTATAACCCACATTTTACCAAAACACGTCAACTACTTATCAGTCACTTATAAGTACTTTAACCAAACACATAATTGTTTAAAATTTCAAATACTTATAAGCTAAAATTAGCTTATAAGCAGTTATTGCTTATAAGCTAATTTTGATAAGCTCAGACAAATACCCCCTAAGACTACTAACAAAATGCTAAACAAGGCAACTAAAGCATTTAAATTTGTTTATGGACTATGTTTTAACTCAATTGATGAAAATATTGATAATTTATTCCCCGAGTGGCCTTTAATTCTGTTTTAAATGCTTCACTTAGATTATTGCGTTATTGATTAGCATACCATCCTTAACACCATGGGTTTAACCATTGACACGCATTAAGAAGCTTCAAAAAGCACTTGAAACAGTGATTTGGATGAGTTGCTTTCATGACTCAGATCAATAAGTACCGTTTTGAAGGATTTTTTACCTATTAATTTATCAAAGATGAACTAGCGAAATAAACCTGAAAAAAAATAAAGTTTTCGAATTCTAGGATTTACCGACTAACTCTTATTGAACCGACTAACTCTAATTGAACAAATATAGCTATCAATGCAGAGAATCAATCAATGAAACTAGGAACAAATAAAGAGAATCAGCAAAAACACAAGATACAACAATTATAGTGGTTCAGCTTTGCAGCCTACATCGACTTTCCAAGGCTCACAGTAGAGTATTCTCATTAATAACCAAAATGTATAGAATCATGAACAAATCAGAGAAGAAAACTTTACAAAAGGGAAAGAACACACTCAATTCGAAAACCCTAGGTTTTCTCCAATATGAGACCTGCCTTTCTTTTTCATCAATCGATGTTAAATACACATGCACCATTCCTTGATTAGCCTCCACCTGTCTTCGATTTCTCCATAACCGTAAGATGAATAGCAATCTAGAAGATTCTTTTGGGGTCATGAACTGTCAAGGTAAAGAGAGAGAAAAGAGAAAACTGAGCATGAGAAGTGTGATAGTCCAAACACAATATGCATATGGGTTTATCCAAAACAACTTCGCACTACTTGTTTGACTCCTAACACCAAAGCTGACTTCCACCTTGGCAAATAAGAAGTCACATCATCACAAAAAGGTTGAATCAATCTATCAATGGAGCTTAACTGCACCTAAGTCTTGTCATTTGAGAAAGCCTTCACTAAAGCACTCCATAGATTGATCAATATGTGGTTTGACAAATGCTTCAGTTATAAGTAATTCCGTTTACGACATCTCTGTACTGTAAATAATGTGATACCTCTCTTGTATTTAAGATTTTTTCACACATCAACGGAGTTAATTTCAACATAGGGAATCCTCACTAGGGTTTTGCATGAGGCGTGTAGCTTAAGCTTCCGTTTTTCATGGTATGTTGATTCCTCTCCCATTAACTCAAATTGAGGTCCAGGAATAAAGTTTGTTAGGTCTGATATTGAGCTAAAACAACCATCTTCACGAGTGCCATTTGAGATTTTGGTGCTTTTCTAATGTGAGGAGCACTTGTCTTCATCTTTTCAAGTATCCATCTTTTAGAACAGCACCTCCACCAAGAGGCCTAAATATGATTTTGTTGTGGCTTCTATAAGCATTACATAATGCACCAAGTGACTAAAAATATATATATAGATATATAGTAGAGCAAACGACATATTCTCACCCGAGATTTAGCGAAATCCCAAGTTGATACCCCTGGTTGCATTTATTCCAAATTCCCACCCTTAAAGCCTAGTTAAAGTGACAAAAATACCCCAACATATAAAATGACAAAAAACACATAGCCGAGTCCATAAATTCAAAGTTGTTAATAGAAAGAGAGTTTCCAATAGTTGTACTTTTTGATGCAATCCAGAGAAAATTGTCACGGTGGTTCAATGAGCGTCGTACGGAATCAGATAATTTTACTACAACCTTTGTTCCGTCAGCTAAAAAATTATTGGGAGAACATATGGAACTGTCAAATGCACTGTTTGCCTATTCTCTTAATGCTCAAGAGTTCACTGTGCGCGGCTATGATCCGGATGCCCTAGTTAACCTTGTTAGTAAAACTTGCAGCTGTAAAGTGCTTGACATTCAACGTTTACCTTGTCCTCATGCACTAGCAGCACTGAAACACCAAAGGAAGCCCGATTTTGGTTCAAGAATTTACATGGGACTTTGCTCCCCTCTTTATATGGCAAATCACTACATGCTAGCTTATTCAGAAACAATATATCCAATGCCTCCAGAAGAGCAGTGGGTAGTGCCACCAGAGTTGGCTGACATTATCATCCATCCGCCATTCAAGAAGACAGCAAAGGGGAGAAAAAGAGTTAAGCGTATTCCATCAGCCTCTGAGGTTCCCCGGAAGATGAATAAGTGCTCAATTTGCAAGCAACCTGGCCACAAGAGAAGCAGTTGCCAGAAGTAATCACATGCAGATCCAGAAAATTAGGTTCGAAGAACGATAAAATTCAGGGAGTTGCCAAGGCCAACCGTTGATGAGTTATTGTTTTAAATTATTGATGTTTTAAATTTTATTGTTACCTTGAATAAATCATTCTTTATATTTAGTATTCTTGTTACATGACGTAAATATTTGTTGGTGATTTTAGTTTGGAATTAGGTTGTCAAATTGAGGAGAAAGTATGGAATTAATATGTGTTGGTAATTTTTGTTTGTAAAAATTTAGCGGAAAAGTATGTATTGCCCATAATCGCTTAAGCGACAAAGGGTTTTTCATACAGGATCGCTTAGGCGATATCATGGATCGTTTAGGCGATCGTGCACCTGGGCAGATATTGATTCTGCCCATCACATGAACGCTTAAGCGATCTATGATCGCTTAATCGACCAAGTGAAGAAGAGAAGAATCACTTAAGTGATATCACGGATCGTTTAAGCAATGCACTTGGGCAGATATTGATTCTGCCCATCACATGATCGTTTAAGCGATCTATGATCGCTTAATCGACCAAGTGAAAAAGAGAATAATCGCTTAAGCGATCATTCACATGGCTAGATATTGATTCTCCCTCGGACTTGATCGCTTAAGCGATCTGAAATCGCTTAAGCGACACTTTGTTAAAGCAAAGAATCACTTAAGCGAAACCCTAAATCGCTTAAGCGATCGTGCATCTGGCAGATTTATTCTGCGTCGGACGTGATCGCTTAAGCGATAGCAAATCGCTTAAGCGACCCTATGTAAACGAAGGTCCTTTGACTATTAAACAGATTGTTTGTGCAAATGGTTTTGTAGAGTTACAACTCCGTACATAAAATTGTTAGTTGTTGGCAATAAAGTATTCTTCATTGAACGAATCGTACGGAGCTATAACTGTGCAAAACTATCTGCACAAACAATCCGTTGATTAGTCATTCAAACTTCGTTTACTCCTTAAAATAATAACTCTTTTAAAATCAGACCGAGAAGAATCTCAAAAGAGTGTAATATTTATCAATGCTCTAAAAATTTCACCGTCTTCTTCTTTATCCATATCTAAACTGTGAAGCCATTTTCTTGCTCGAACTCTTAACATATAGGGTTTACGATTTGTTCAGTGGACCATGACCATTATTATATTTTTATTAAACATATAGTTCTTGTATGTCTATATCAAACATATATGGTGTAGAATGTTTACGTCTATATTAAATATATAGGGTGTACGATTCGTTCAGTGGAACATGACCATTATTATATTTTAATTAAACATATAGTTCTTTTACGTCTATATTAAACATATATGGTGTACAATATTTACGTTTATATTAAACATATGTCCATAAACTTGGGAGATAAATATTGAAGTAAATTACCCTTAATCAGTTAAGCGATCCTGTCTATTTAGTCTTAGTCGCTTAAGAAGGTTACAGCAATTATGCTGAAACACTTATTGTGATAACAGGAGCGAGGCATTGTTCATAATGAAAAAGTTTTTGAAAAATTCTGGCACTCTCTTGGTCTACAGAGTGTAGAGCATATGGTTACAGAGTTCAATTATATATATCGGTTAAGCGATCCTATATACATAAGCCATGATTTGCTTAAATGATATCTCGCATCGCTTAAGCGATCATGCCTAATTTCCTTTGTACTGTACAATAATCATTCTCAAATTCAAGGGTAGAGATTTGGGTCGAAGAGAACTAGATAACCATGCAAGCTTAGTGAACATATTTTCTTCTTCTTTCTTCAGAACATAAAGGGTGCGTTTGATTGAATATTCCTATCCATATTCCCAATCCTATTCCCAAAATATTTGTTTGTTTGATTATTTAGGAAATATTAGTTAATTTTTTTACTTTTATGACCCCTTAAGTTTATTAATTTCATTAAATACCCCCAGGAAAAAAGTTTAAAAATTATCAGAAACACCCCCACCCACCCATACTTGCCAAATTCTGGCAACCACCGAATCTGTCACAACGGCCTACAAAAGACCGTTGGTGGTAATTCACCGATGTGGCCTTTTCAGCTAGATCCATAGTGGATCTGGCCGGAAAAGGCCAGATCTAGAAATGGTCGTCGTTGACGGTCAACGACGGCTATATATTTGGCCGTCCATGACGGCCAGATCTGGACTTTTGCGATTGTCAATGGCCATATCTAGCTGTAGATCTGATATTTTTCGGCAAGATCTGTGGTTGATGTGGCCGAAAAAGGCCATATCGACGCCCTACTTGCCAGATCTGATCGGTCTGCGTCGTCACGCTCTTTTTCGGCTAGATTTCGGCGGTGGTGGCCAGAATCTGGCATCGTGGGTAGGTGGGGGTGTATTTGTTAAATTTTAAAATTTTTCCTGGGGGTATTTACGATATTAATAAACTTAAGGGGTCTTAATTAATTAAAAAAATAAACTAATATTTACTAAATAATTAAACAAACAAATATTTTGGGAACAAGATTGGGAACAAATCTCTACCCTTGAATTTGAGAATGATTATTGTACAGTACAAAGGAAATTAGGCATGATCGCTTAAGCGATGCGAGATATCACTTAAGCAAATCATGGCTTATGTATATAGGATCGTTTAACCTATATATATAATTGAACTCTGTAACCATATGCTCTGCACTCTGTAGACCAAGAGAGTGCCAAAATTTTTCAGAAACTTTTTCACTATGAACAACGCCTCGCTCCTGTTATCACAATAAGTATTTCAGCATAACTGTTGTAACCTTCTTAAGCGACTAAGGCTAAATAGACGGGATCACTTAACTGATTAAAGGTAATTTACTTCAACATTTATCTCCCAAGTTTCTGGACATATGTCTAATATAGACATAAAAATTCTACACCATATATGTTTAATATATACGTAAAAGAACTATATGTTTAATTAAAATATAATAACGGTCATGTTCCACTGAACGAATCATACACCCTATATATTTAATATAGACGTAAACATTTTACACCATATATGTTTGATATAGACGTACAAGAACTATATGTTTAATAAAAATATAATAACGGTCATGGTCCACTAAACGAATCGTAAACCCTATATGTTAAGAGTTCGAGCAAGAAAATGGCTTCATAGTTGTGATATGGATAAAGAAGAAGACGGTGAAATTTTTACAGCATTGATAAATATTACACTCTTTTGAGATTCTTCTCGGTCTGATTTTAAAAGAGTTATTATTTTAAGGAGTAAACGAAGTTTGAGAACGAATCGTACACCTTATATGTTTAAGATAGCGTTAATCACTTAACCGATCTTCTGAAATACAATAAAAAAAATCTGAATACATAGGATCGCTTAACCGATTTACCTAATTGCTTAAGCGATCCTGTGTATTTAGACTTAGTCGCTTAAGAGATCCGGTGGTATTTATGATATCGCTTAATTGATTCTAACTTTATACACATGGTCGCTTAAGAGATTTACGATCGCTTAAGCGATCACGAACTAAGAATACATAAGTGCCCACATGAACGATCGCTTAAGAGATCTCTTGGTATCGCTTAAGCGATTTTTCACTTTTACTCTTGGTCGCTTAAGTGATCATTTTTTAGGCAGAATCAAATATGCCCAGATCTATGATCACTTAAGTGATCATTTTGTATCGCTTAAGCGATTTTCGCTTTTACTCTTCGTCGCTTAAGCGATTTTAGATCGCTTAAGCGATCTTTTCCGAGGCAGAATCAACATCATCTATGATCGCTTAAGTGATCCTTTGGTATCGCTTAAGTGATTTTTCGCTTTTACTCTTGGTCGCTTAAGCGATTTCAGATCGCTTAAGCGATCATTTCCGAGGCAGAATCATCTGCCCAGATCTACGATCGCTTAAGTGATCCTTTTGTATCGTTTAAGCAATTTTTCGCTTTTACTCTTGGTCGCTTAAGCGATTTTTTCCGAGGCAGAATCAACATCTGCTCAATTCTATGATCGCTTAAGCGATCCCTTGGTATCGCTTAAGCGATTTTTCTCTTTTACTCTTGGTCGCTTAAGCGATCATTTCTGAGGCAGAATCATCTGCCCAGATCTATGATCTTTTAAGCGATCATTTTGTATCGCTTAAGCAATTTTTCACTTTTACTCTTGGTTGCTTAAGCGATTTTAGATTGCTTTAGTGATCTGTTCCGAGGCAGAATCAACATCTACCCAGATATATGATCGCTTAAGCGATCCCCTGGTATCACTTAAGCGATTTTTCTCTTTTACTCTTAGTCGCTTAAGCGATCATTTCTGAGGCAGAATCAACATCTGCCCAGATCTACGATCGCTTAAGCAATCCCTTTGATTGCTTAAGCGATTCTTCGCTTTTACTCTTGGTCGCTTAAGTGATCATTTGAGGAAAACTCTTGGTCGCTTAAGAGATATATGTGGTCGCTCATATATCACTTAAGCGATCATGGGCAAAACAGATTTTTCCTACATTTCTCCTGAATTATGTAATAATCTGTCTTTAGAGAGCTAATTTCGAAGTAACTGTGATTGTGATACATTTCGACCTCACTCATTTTCCTCCCAAATTCGAAAAGAATAAGCAGCAAAATTAAGTAATTTATATCAATCTAATTCATCACAAATCAAAATAGACATCAATGTAATTGAAAGTTTAAACTTAAAATCATCCATAATAGTGCCAAAGCACAATAAATCCTAAGACATTTAACTCTAGTTCTGATTGTAATAAAATTTCCTCCACCTAGACAATTGCAAAGAAAAACCCAATTCCAAGTACCATTTTTCCTCTCATTTCCCTTCCATACATTCTCATTTCCCTCATGTGACAGACCCTGCCACTTTGAGAAGTTTTTGAATTCTATATAATCACTGTCTAAGACCATTGTTTCATACCATGCCTTGTCAGCAGCCTTGATTACAGATGCCGCCACTTTGAGAAGTTTTCAAATTCTGTATAATCACTGTCTGATATCATTATTTGGTACCATGCCTTGCCAGCAGCCTTGATTGCAGATGCCGCCAATTTGAGAAGTTTTCAAATTCTGTATAATCACTGTCTGATATCATTGTTTGGTACCATGCCTTGCCAGCAGTCTTGATTGCAGATGCCTCCTCTTGGCCAGAAGTTTTCTAATTCTGTATAATCATTGTCTGAGATCATTGTTTGGTACCATACTTTGCCAGCAGCCTTGATTGCAGATGCCGCCATTTTGAGAAGTTTTCAAATTCTATATAATCACTGTCTGAGATCATTGTTTGGTACCGTGCCTTGCCAGCAGCCTTGATTGCAGATGCCTTGCCGGCAGCCTACTCTGACAGCCCAAGCCAGTTTGAGAAGTTCCCTCTCATTGTTTACCAGCAACCTGCAAAATTATGCAGCACACCTGCAGCCACGTCAGCTTTTCTAAATAAATAAAAAAATCAAAAAGTTTTTCAAGGCCAATTTGTTAAATGCATACTTGGGATGTCCGGGGAGTAAAATTTTCTCTCTTCACAAATCCAAGTTATGGAGTGCAAGATTGAGAAGTTCACTGACTCCGTCTATTTCGGTAAAGCTCTGTATAAGCATGACACATGTAGCATCAGCACTACAACCCAAGTATCAACATCAACATCACATAAACTACAAAATTCAAAGTCCAAGTTCCATACATTTTGATTGGGTTGTGGTAACTCCAAACGGATCCATTTCCCCATGGAAGAACTCAACAGCCTTACGCTCCCGACAGTTGCTCATTGTTTCGTCATTCAAGCCATCCACTGAGGTATTGGTCGTGTCGAACTGAATAAATTTCAGGGCATATGCCCCACAATCAGCACTACAATAAGAAGAATACATTAGCATTAGAATCAGCTTATAGAACAATTGTATTATGTAAGTTAGTTTTATACAAAATTTACCTTGACTCATTTGTTGGGACAGGAATGCGCTTGACTGGCCACTTTCCGGTCAGTACTTGATCACTAAAGTGCTCAAACATCCCGTTGTCACTTAACAGACTCAGGAACAACATGGATAGTGGCTCCAACTTGGTCTCTAACTGCTTGTCTTGGAAAATAGTTGGGCTGCAGTCAAGGATGTTCAGCAACCCCTCATCTAGAAGCGCGACGACTGCTATCCAGTGCATATCCCTGATGTTGATGATGCAGTAGACTCTTTTAACCTTTGCCCAACTGTGGCCATATTTAGGCCTTTCCCCCCGTACATACTGCATCATCCTGTCATCAAACTTAAAATCATTAGGGACGTAGTCCAAGTCTTCTAGGCCCAATCTTTTTCACTTGGCTCCTTTTGCTGCACCTCTACCAACGACCTTTTTAATTAAATTTTGATATGTCAAAACAAGCGTTTGGTCAAATGCCACAGTGGTGATGGCACAGTCGGGATACAATAGATCACCATTACCAGTCTGTCGTAGCCTTATCAGTGTCAATACCTCATCAATGTGCTGCATCAAATAAAAACAACATAATAAGTATGAAAAACATAAGCAAAAATAACTCACCGAGTTCTCAAGCCACCTGCCCATCGTCAACAACTGTTCAAACCATTCCCGACGATAATCCCTTGTCTTACACTCTACATGGGCATCACTTCCTGATTCATTGTAATAGACATAGAAGAGTTTTTTATTTTCCTCCTCTATTGGTCTATACAGATCGACCTTTGAGTCCATTTTTGCTTGCCGACTTCCTCCCCCTTCCTCCATTTATACATCCTCGCTTCCTTCGCCTCCCACCTCACCCTAATCCATTATCACTGCCCTACTTCCTCCACCAACCTCCTTAACCTCCTCCATTTTTTCTTCTTCCTCCATTTGTTTCTTAATTTTCCTCTTCTTTCCATGTGTTACTATCGTGTAAGGCGATTTGACAAACTTGCTTTTTCGGCTCTCTCTTTTCAGCCCAGGTTGCACTTCAACCGCCTTTAATACTCCACCAACTTCCTCCTCCACCGTACTAACTTTCTCTGCCACCTTATCCACTTTGTCCTCCACTTTTTTCATCCTCTCTTCCATCTTGTCAAACCTGTCATAAACGGCTGTTGTAAAACTCTCAAACAGGCCATTTATGAGGTCAACCACCTCATTCTCCTGACGTCGACGTCTCGGCAAAGCGGTACTTGTTGTACCAGTTTACTGAGGAATACAAACCTCTTCCCTCCCGCCGATTGGAGCTTCATCATCCTTAGCGTCAACCACGTTCTCAAGCAGTGGCCCTGCAACTGCCGTCACATGCGTGACCCCTGCTAGGTCCCGCATCAGGTGGTCTATTCGTTCATCCCTTTCATCCTCCAGTGGTTCAAAAGATGTGACATACTTCTTTTCCGCTTCATCCCTAGTAGCGGTGAGAAAGGGACGAACGACTCCCTGCAATAAGAAACAAAATCAATCAAATTGAAGCGACATTTTAAAGCAACTGCATATTCAAAAGCTTAATCCTTTAATCTTACCCGAGTCGCTTCAATTTTAATGTCTATTTGGTCGTATGGGTACACTTCTCGACATGCCACCGCAACATCCTAGGAAATTATTGTCGCACATCCGAACTCCTCCTCCTCCCCCCCTCTCGCTTTAGCGAAGACAAGGATGACCTCATACATCCAAGCCTACATTGTAAAAAAACAGTCCATATCATAATTCAAACACATATATTACAAAAAATATAACAAAAAGCTATTAATATTTACCTGCATTGCCCATGGGAAGCCAAACAAATTGTACGTGTTCGGTTTATCCTTCCTGACCCATTGAGACTGCTTTAATGCCATGTCCTTCCCTTGCAGGGAGTCTATAGTTCACTTAAATGATACCCGTCCCCACGGATAAGAATTAAAGAAGTCCAAGTTGCTTGCAAACCTCACCCAAACCATATCAACAGCTTTTGTTTAGTCACCAGCCATTAGGATCGAATGTAAGAACAATACCAAGCACAGGTTGAACTTCTTTGAATCCCTAAACCGAACTCTTTCTATCCTCTACTCTAAATCACGTCCTATAATAGACGCTTCCCCTTGTAAAACCTTGTTAGCCAACCTTATGGCTACCGTACTCTCCTTTATTGCCTTTACCTCATCCTCATCTGGTATTTTCCCACATCCTAAGCCGATCACCAAGGCATATTCCATCATCCCAAAACGTAATGGCTTTCCATCCACCACGAACCACATTTCTCATTTTTTTTTTTTTGCATTTTACTGAGTGCAGCAACATATAATGCACTCAATGCCCCCAGAATGCCTTTTTCCAATTTGTTTCGATTTTAAAAAACTGACCGAAACAGGTCTCTTTAAATCGTTCTTCACCATTCCTCAATCCATCTAAAATCCCCTTTATTCTCTCAAAAACGTCCCAACTCGACCTGATCGTCACCCTTACAAGGAAGTACGGTACATTATCGCTTACAATGTCCAACCCGTAGCCTTTATAGTTTACGGTCCGCACAATCCGCACAATCGATATAAACAAAATATCAGCAACAAAAATAAACCAAAACAACTAATAAACAAAATATCAGCAAAAAAAAATTACCTTTGTGGTCGCTTAAGCGATTTCGGATCGCTTAAGAGATCTTGATTCTGCCTCGTGCAAGATCTCTTAAGCAATCTAAAATCGCTTAAGTGACCAAGAGTAAACTGAATGAATCGCTTAAGCGATACAAAAGATCGTTTAAGCGATTTTAGATCTGGGCAAATGATTCTGCCTCGGACAAGATCGCTTAAGCGACCAAGAATAAAGATGAATCGCTTAAGCGATCTTAGATCTAGCCAAATGATTCTGCCTCAAACAAGATCACTTAAGCGATCTGGAATTGCTTAAGTGACCAAGAGTAAAGATGAATCGCTTAAGCGATACAAAAGATCGCTTAAGCGATCTTAGATCTAGGCAGATGTTGATTCTACCTCAGACAAGATCGTTTAAGCGATCTGGAATCGCTTAAGCGACCATGAGTAAAAGAGATGAATCGCTTAAGCGATACAAATGATCGCTTAAGCGACAGTACAGAGCAATACTCCCAAAACAAATACGTACCCTTTCTTCGCCAGCCTCCTTGTCGCCTACATTCTCGCTGGCCTCCTCCTCTTCAAAACCGTTTTGCGATTCTTCTCTCAGTTGTTGTGCCTCCATCATCTCCTCTGCCTGTGGACCACCTTCACTGATCGGATGATCCACCGGAGCAGCCATTGAACTGCTTGCGCCACCGGACTCTAGGATTCAAAGTGGCGTTGGGTTTTCCTTTTGATTGTGAATGTCAGCCATGGTATAGGATTGAATTTGGTGTGAAAATTTGCAGTTTCGATTGTGAATGTGGACTGTGTCGCCGGAAATGGCAGAGATTCCGTTTACGGTTCAAGAAATCGATTTTAGGATTGAATATGGTGTGAAAAATTGCAGTTTCGATCAAAAATCACAGAGTCTCCGTTTAAGGTTCAAGAAATAGATCTTTGCCCTAATCAGTTTCGATTAAGCGATTTGAATGGGTGGGGCTCATTTTTAAATTTCAAATTTTAAAAAACTTTCATTAATTATGATTTTGCCACATATGTTTTAATCTTTTCATTTTAACCCATTTTACATGTTTAATGAATCCTAACTGTGTCACGTCAGCTTCTCTAAATTAAAAAAAATGAAAAACATTTTCAAGGCGATTTTGTTAAATGGAAACTTGGGATGGCCGGGGAGTTAAATTTTCTCCTTGTTTTTACACCCTCATGGTAAATTAAAGAGAGCGAGGCGATGTTCATAGTGAAAAAGTTTCTGAAAAATTATGGCACTCTCTTGGTCTACAGAGTGCAGAGCATATGGTTACAGAGTTCAATTATATATATCGATTAAGCGATCCTATATACATAAGCCATGATTTGCTTAAGTGATATCTCGCATCGCTTAAGCGATCATGCCTAATTTCCTTTGTATTGTACAATAATCATTCTCAAATTTAAGGCTAGAGATTTGGGTCGAAGAGAACTAGATAAACATGCAAGCTTAGTGAATATATCTTCTTCTTCTTTCTTCAGAACATAAAGGGTGTGTTTGATTGAATATTCCTATCCATATTCCCAATCCTATTCCCAAAATATTTGTTTGTTTAATTATTTAGGAAATATTAGTTAATTTTTTTAATTAATTAAGACCCCTTAAGTTTATTAATTTCATTAAATACCCCCAAAAAAAAGTTTAAAAATTAACAGAAACACCCCCACCCACCCATACTTGCCAGATTTCGGAAACCATCGTTGGTGGTAGCTGGAATCTGTATTAACAGCCTACAAACAATCGTCGGTGGTAATTCACCGATGTGGCCTGTTTTGGCCAGATCCATAGTGGATCTCGCCGGAAAATGCTAGATATGGTCGTCGTTGACCGACAACGACGACAATATATTTGGTCGTGGCTGATGGCCAGATCTAGACTTTTGCGGCCGTCGACGGCCAGATCTGGCCGTAGATCTAGTCTTTTCCGGCAAGATCTATGTCGATGTGGCTGGAAAAGGCCATATCGACGCCCTACCCACCAGATCCGATTGGTCTGTGTCGTAACGCCCTTTTCCGGCCACATTCCGGCAGTGGTGGCCAAAATCTGGCACCGTGGGTAGGTAGGGGTGTTTTTGTTAAATTTTAAAATTTTTCCTAGGGGTATTTTGATATTAATGAACTTAAGGGGTCTAAAAATAATTAAAAAATAAACTAATATTTACTAAATAATTAAACAAACAAATATTTTGGGAAGAAGATTGGGAATATGGATAGGAATATTCAACCAAAAGCACCATTTATGTTCTAAAGAAAGAAGAAGAAGATATGTTCACTAAGCTTGCATGGTTATCTAGTTCTCTTCGACCAAAATCTCTAGCCTTGAATTTGAGAATGATTATTGTACAGTACAAAGGAAATTAGGCATGATCGCTTAAGCGATGCGAGATATCACTTAAGTAAATCATGGCTTATGTATATAGGATCGCTTAACTGATATATATAATTGAACTCTATAACCATATGCTTTGCACTCTATAGACCAAGAGAGTGCCAGAATTTTTCAAAAACTTTTTCACTATGAACAACGCCTCGCTCCTATTATCACAATAAGCGTTTCAGCACAACTGTTGTAACCTTCTTAAGTGACCAAGGCTAAATAGACGGAATCGCTTAGCTGATTAAGGGTAAT
Source organism: Pistacia vera (assembly GCF_008641045.1). NCBI lineage: Eukaryota > Viridiplantae > Streptophyta > Magnoliopsida > Sapindales > Anacardiaceae > Pistacia > Pistacia vera. Next base: position 70,067 of record NW_022195158.1, on the reverse strand, counting down.
TTACTTCAATATTTATCTCCCAAGTTTATGGACATATGTTTAATATAGACGTAAATATTCTACACCATATATGTTTAATATAGACGTAAAAGAACTATATGTTTAATTAAAATATAATAAAGGTCATGTTCCACTGAACGAATCATACACCCTATATATTTAATATAGACGTAAACATTCTACACCATATATGTTTGATATAGACATACAAAAACTATATGTTTAATAAAAATATAATAACAGTCATGGTCTACTAAACAAATCGTAAACCCTATATGTTAAGAGTTCGAGCAATAAAATGGCTTCACAGTTGAGATATGGATGAAAAAGAAGACGGTGAAATTTTTAGAGCATTGATAAATATTACACTCTTTTAAGATTCTTCTCGGTCTGATTTTAAAAGAGTTATTATTTTAAGGAGTAAACGAAGTTTGAATGACTAATCAATAGATTGTTTCTGCAGATAGTTTTGCACAATTACAGCTCCGTACGATTCATTCAATAAAGAATACTTTATTGCCAACAACTAACAAAAATAATAGAATAACAATAGATCTTTCAGTTTTATGTATGGTGTTGACCGACAAAGACCGAAGTGTTACTTTCACATTCTATTGAAATGAAAAAAATAATTAATCATAATAAATATTAAAAAAAAAGGACTAACAACAGTAATATAATAAGTGTAGATATTTTAATTTTATGTACAGAGTTGTAACTCTGCAAAACCATTAGCACAAACAATCTGTTCAATAGTCAAAGGAACTTCATTTACACAGGGTCGCTTAAGCGATTTTCTATCGCTTAAGCTATCAAGTCCGACACAGAATAAATTTGCCAGATGCTCAATTGCTTAAGCGATTTAGGGTTCGCTTAAGCGATTCTTTGCTTTTACAAAGTGTCGCTTAAGCGATCAAGTCCGAGATATAATCAATATCTGGCCAGGTGCATGATCGCTTAAGCGATCCATGATATTGCTTAAGCGATTCTTCTCTTTTTCACATGGTCGATTAAGCAATCGTAGATCGCTTAAGTGATCATGTGATGGGCAGAATCAATATCTGCCCAGGTGCATGGTCGCTTAAGCGATCCGTGATATTGCTTAAACGATTCTTCTCTTTTTCACTTGGTCGATTAAGCGATCGTAGATCGCTTAAGCGATCATGTGATAAGCAGAATCAATATCTGCCCAGGTGCACGATCGCCTAAATGATCCATGATATCGCTTAAGCGATCCTGTATGAAAAACCCTTTGTCGCTTAAGCGACTAAGTATATCGCTTAAGCGATCATGGGCAATACATACTTTTCCATCTTTTCTCCTGAATTTTGACATACAAAAATTACCAACACATATTAATTCCATACTTTCTTCTCAATTTGACAACATATTTCCAAACTAAAATCACCAACAAATATTTATGTCATGTAACAAGAATACTAAATATAAAGAATGATTTATTCAAGGTAACAATAAAATTTAAAACATCAATAATTGAAAACAATAACTCATCAACGGTTGGCCTTGGCAACTCCTTGAATTTCATCGTTCTTCGAACCTAATTTTTTGGATCTGCATGTGATTACTTCTGGCAATTGCTTCTCTTGTGGCCAGGTTGCTTGCAAATTGAGCACTTATTCATCTTCCGGGGAACCTCAGAGGCTGATGGAATACGCTTAACTCTTTTTCTCCCCTTTACTGTCTTCTTGAATGGCAAATGAATGGTAATGTCAGCCAACTTTGGCGGCACTACCCACTGCTCTTCTGGAGGCACTAGATATATCGTTTCTGAATAAGCTAGCATGTAGTGATTTGCCATGTAGAGAGGGGAGCAAAGTCCCATGTACATTCTTGAACCAAAATCCGGCTTCCGTTGGTGTTTCAGTGCTGCTAGGGCATGAGGACATCGTAAACGTTGAATGTCAAGCACTTTACAGCTGCAAGTTTTACTAACAAGGTTAACTAGGGCATCCGGACCATAGCCGCGCACAGTGAACTCTTGAGCATTAAGAGAATAGGCAAACAGTGCATTTGACAGTTCCATACGTTCTCGCAATAATTTTTCAGCTGACGGAACAAGGGTTGTAGTAAAATTATCTGACTCCGTACGACGTTCATGGAACCACCGTGACAATGTCTTCTGGATTGCATCAAAAAGTGCAACTATTGGAAACTCTCTTTCTATTAACAATTTTGAATTTATGGATTCGGCTATTTTTGTGGTCATGACATCAAACCTTCTTCCAGGAAAGTAAGCTCTACTCCATCACTCGAAACCAACATTATGCTCAAGATACTTAGCAACTCTATCATCCTTGATTCGGATTTGATGGAAGTGCTCTTTGAACTCATCAACCTGATAAGCTTTTGCTGCCATGTAGTATGTTTGAAGGAGGTCGACACACTTAAACTTTTGTTTTAGGTTCTTACCAAGGTGCCTCATACAGAATCCGTGATGTGCTTGACGGTAAATAGTGGCAATCCCCTTCTTTATAGAGTTGTGCCTATCGGATATTATGCACAACTCGTCACTATCAGGCACTATCGTACGTAATTGCTGAAAAAACCAAGTCCACGACTTGTCATTCTCAGAGTAAACCACACACCATGCAACAGGATATGTGTGATTCTCGTTGTCCTGTGCAATGGCCATAAACAATGTACCTCCATACTTTCCCGTCAGAAAGCAACCATCAACAGCCAATACCTTTCTCATGTTTACAAAACCCCTTATAGTAGAACTGTAAGCAACAAAAAAAAATTGAAACATCATATTCTTATCCCACTTCAAAGCCGTCTTGCTACCTTGGTTTGTCAACTCAAGCATATAACGGTACGCTTCTAATATTGCGTACCCGTGCTCTGGCGTGCCCCTCACAAAATCTTGTGCATGTTGTCTCCCTTTCCAGCATTTCTAGTAACTAACAACACATCCCAACTCTGTGCGCACAAGTCTCTGAATATCTTTAGGAGACGGACCTTTCCCTTCAACGAACTGACTCTTGACAAATTGTCTAATAACATCAATGGAGGCTTGTCGATGCTCACTTGAAATATGTCCCAAACCACATGTGTGCTCACGGGTATATGTGCTAAGAATAAATTTTTCCGACTCCGCCAACCTTCTACAATAAACCCGCCACTTGCACTTTCGGTCACGACATGCAACCGTTACAGCCAATGAATTTGACTTTTTGGTGATGAACTCAAATTACCTCTCACGGCAGCAAGTTTTAGCTTCCTCACCACTTCATCTTTGTTGTCAAATAAATACCCTATGCGTAACTCTGATCCATCCGTAAAAACATGAGCTGATTCATTACTACCTGTAATTGCCCCCTCTAAACCTACATAAACGGCCAATGTGTTCTCTTCCTCACAAACTACACCTTTTGCATAATCTGTATTTAAAGGAATCTCTACATCCGTGGGAACATGTACGGGGTCCTCCTCCTTAACATTTTCATTATGCCCCCCATGACCAACCTCTTCTACAGTGTCCTCCTCACCATCCAATTCACCATCTACTCTTGATTTTTCAACTAACAAATCATTGTCGCCCTCGTAGTTCAAATTAAAACCAGGCAAATCTCTGCCAACTTCCTCGTTATCCCCTTCCTTTGAACCAACTTCCAATGGTTTTTCTACAAAAGAAACCCTTAAAATCAGCCTCGAACCATTATCGGCGACATCAATCATGTATAACTTCACACTTTCATCCGACTTTAATATAGCAGGAGGTACCTTATAATGTTGAGGAACTCTGCTTAAAACATACTTCACAACTATATCACTACGTGAGCAACTCAATTCACCTCTTCTAATTATTTCATCAATCAACTCATCAAAACTAACCTTTAGGCTCACAACAATTGGTATAACTTCTTTGCTCTTCCCAATCCACTTCCAGCGGCTTTCTTCCTCCACCCACTCACCAAAATATTCAACACCCAAAACAACTTGTCCCATGTCTCATAATAGCCAACTACCTATAATGTAAGAAAAAAAAAACTATTCTTAACTGATGTACTAAGGGATGAAATATTTTAAAAAGCATATGCACAGTCGCTTGACAGATCTGGTGTATCGCTTAAGCAATCTGATATATCGTTTACTAGATCACTTAAGCGACATCATGGATCGCTAGTATAAATAAGCATGATCGCTTAAGTGATCTTATGCCATTTACTGATCGTTTAAGCAATCTGCTGCTATACACCAGACTTTTAGCAGATCGCTTAAGCGATCTTATGCCACATACCTGATCGCTTAAGCAATCTATCTGCTATATTACCAGCGTACCAGATCGCTTAAGTGACACACCAAATCGCTTAAGCGATCCATCATATCCAGAACACATTTTCAGTCTCTCTGCCTACAATCGATGCTACCACCCCCAGATACCCATAATGCAAGACATTTTTTAACAAATTTACTCATTTCAAATTCCATTACATCAAACACAACCTAAACAACTAAATCAAAATCATAACCCAAACCCAATCCATCATTAAATCTTTGTAAATCAAAATATAAAATCGAAAGGGGAGATACACATACCTGGACGAAATGTCACGAGGAGGAGGAAGAGGACGACAATGACGACGATCTGTGTTGGAGAAGATGTCAATGGCAGAGGAATGTGTTAATGTCGCGGGAGGAAGAAGAAGGTGTTTGGGTTTGTTTGCAAGAATTTTGACTCTTTGGGGACATATCATAATTTTTAAAAGATTACACAATTATTCATTATTCGTAATTAACCCCTAATCAAGTTTAATTAAGCTTAATAAAAAACATGGCTATTTAGTTAAATTTTACAAACTGTATAGCCTTTTACTTAAATTTTAACTCTAAATGGTCTTTTAATAAAATCCCCCTAAATTAAAAGCTTTGTAGAAAAACCTCATAAAAAAAGCGCGAAAATTAAGGAGAGATAAAAAAATTATTGTCAATTTTATATTTTGGGGAAAGCTATTTCCAAGAATAAAATCTACTTCTAAGTAATCTATTATTAGGACTTCCCTTAGAGTAAATTTTTTCTCGTTTAATAGTACAATCACGTTCTCAACCACATCCGTGATCATACTTTGACCGCCATCTGCAACCGTATTTAAAATTGGTTTTTCCAATGATTTCCAAAGTTCCTTCGGAAAACATTGCTTCCTTACAATACATTTGGTTGCTCCTGTGTCTACAAGAACATCTAGAGTATATTCCTCATATTCTGGAAAACAAAGTTTAGTACGAATGCAACTGTCAATAGTTCCCTTAACTATTGCATGACAATGCATTTCATAACTAAGGGAAGTCCTAATAGTAGATTACTTATAAGTAGATTTATTCTCGGAAATAGTTTTCTGCGAGGACAAGCGAAAGTTAGATTGTTTACTCAGGATAACGACCACATATCCTTGGAGGTCATAAAATCCCTATTCTTGCTAAGCCTGAAGTTTCAAAAGTTAGGAGCGGTTTTAGACCAGTGAAACTAAGGCAAGAAGTTGATCACATTGTTTTCCAAATTTTGGAAAAGGAAAAATGGTGGTTGAAAACTTTTGAAGTAGAAGAAGTGGATGAGGCTTGTAATGTTTTCTTTTAGAGATTGTATCCTAGTCATCATACAAATCGGATCGCAGGAGGTTGGTCCCTCTGGAGCATGCCCTGAGAGCACAGATAAATTCACACATAAGGAGATAATCTTGAAGGCCGAAAATAAAAGCCAAAAGGACTCTTTAAAGATTGAGGAACTTGTAAAATCTTTTAAAGAGGAACTTTCTCCATGCTTTGATGATCAATAGTTAAAGTTATGGGAAAGGAACGGTATATATGCTTCGCTTAAATTAAGGAATGATGATGATACGATAACTACCAAGTCCTATCCTTATACTCTTGATGCAGAGGAAGAATTTAGCAAGCAAATACCAGAATTGCTGGAAAAGCAATTAATACGCGCTAGTAAAAGCCCACACTCCTCACCAGCATTCATGGTTATGAATAGAGCTGAGCGGGAAAGAGGAAAAGCGTGGATGGTTATCGATTATAGGCAATTAAATGATAAAACTATTAACGATGCCTATAAGATACCAAACAAATCAGCTTGTTTGAATAAGGCTAGATTTGGAAAAATCTGCTCAAAATTCGATCTAAAGTCACGTTTCTAGCATATTAGAATGGAGGAGTCAAGCATTCCTTTGACGGCTTTCACCAGTTCAAAATGATTGTTTGAATGGATGGTTTTGCCTTTTGGGCTTAAGCAAGCACCATCAATATTCCAGAGGAAGATGGATAAGGTTTTTGGAGACTTATCTAACTTTTATGTAGTCTATATTGATGATGTTCTGGTTTTTAGTAAAACCAAAGAAGAGCATGTAAATCATCTTAGACTAGTAATCAAAAGGTTCCTTGGTAATGGAATGATTATATCTGAAAGAAAGGTAGAATGGTTTAAGAACAAGGTGAAGTTCTTAGGCATTGAGATAGGTGAAGGAGGTATTCAACTTCAAGAACATATCTCAAAGAAATTGTTGGAATTTTCAGATGTGATGGAAGATAATCAAATGTTACAGCAATTTCTTGGATTAGCCAATTACATGCGCGAGTATGTTCCTAATCTCGCTAATGTAATCAATGGCTTGACGCTTAAGCTTAGTGATAAAGTGCCCTGGGATTGGACACTTGAAGATACTAATTGTGTTGAGCGGACCAAAACCTTGACAAAGCAATTAAAACCTTTAAAACTCCCGGAAGATGAGGATGCGCTTATTATAGAAAGTGACGCGTCTCACTTGTACTGGGGAGGTGTGCTTAAGGCTAAGGATACTGATAATATTGAACGAATTGTTCGATATGCGTCAGGAAAATTCTCTCATGCTGAGATAAACTATCATGTTCATGAAAAGGAAGTTTTAGCAACGAAAGAATGTATTGACCGATTTCGATTGTTTGTGATCAGTATGGAATTTACTTTAAGGACAGATTCTAAATATTTAAAAACTTTTATGAAACTATCTTTAAATGATGACAAAGCTAGACTAATCAGATGGCAGATTTGGTTTGCAAATTATATAATCAAATTTGAATATATTTCTAATAAATCTAACTTTGTTGCTGACTTTTTGTCCAGACATTTCTCTGAAAAACCACAGGATAATGGCGGACAGGAAGGAAACTGGAAATCACTTCTCATACTCCAAGTGTAGACAACGAGGACACTTGAGAAGGAATTGTCCCTTAAAGATAACTTCAGCTCCAAGGGTTACTGCTAAAAAGGAGAAAACTGCGGATAAACAGGTAATCTCTACTCCTAAGCAGGTCACTGCAGCAAAACAGGTTAAAGAAGGAAATAGTCAAGATTATGACTTTGATACTTCGGAAAGAAGAAACCCAAAATTTCAACATTTGAAAGGTACTTCTATGAAGGAAATTAATTCTAAAAAGGAGGATACTCCTAAAAAGGAAAAACAAAAAACTCATAAGAAAGCAATAGTTTGCTAGTCTTGTAAATAGGAAGGACATGAATAGGCTTATTGTCCATTACCAAAGACAAAAACTTCTGAGGATTCATCATCAGGCACTACAAGCGTGGTGACTCCACACACTCCACAAAAAAAGTGGTTAATTGATGCGGATATCTATGAGAGGTTTAGCTTTCTAGAAGGCTTAAGATTAACTTCAGCTAGTCAAACACTCTGGGAGGATTTGGAAACCCAAATTAGAATCGCATTGGCGACAAGACAATGGGAAGTATAGCTGCAAAGGTGTTTAGAGAAGCTAGCAAGAAGGTTAACTTGGCTGGAAGCTGATAAACTGCTTTATGAGGACGAGGAGTTTAGAGGAACTGCTCTGCTTTATGAAGCAGGAATTCAAAAACTCGAGGTAATTAGAAAATGTCATTTGTTTGACATGGTAAATCTCAAACTCGAAAATTTGAATGATCTAATAGTGAAATTGGGAAAAACTAACTTGGCGGATTTTGTCCAAGGATTAGCAGTTTATCCTAATAGCGCTATGGAATTGTACATTCCATGGAAAATCTTTAGAAAGGGTTATTGCAAAAACCTTTTGGATAGAGGATGGATCGATACAATGGAAATTGAAGTACAGGAAGCGATGGTGGACCCAAATATGTCGAACGCAGTTAAGCAAACGCTCTGTGTCTTGAATCGAAAGGTCGACACTTTCACTTGCATGATTACTTCCTCATTACAAGAGAGCAATAATGTTCAATCTGTACAAATATGGGAATTTCTTGTAGGAGAACCATGTACCGAATTATGCTTGATAACGAGGTAAAAATGAGTTCTTATGCATTAGAAGAAATTCAAAGGAAAGAAGAGGAAGATTGGACCAGGTTGCATATTGCAAAATTGCTATTGGTTAAATCCAAACTAGATGAGCTTGTTAAACCAAATGCTACTGTCCATATCCATAATGGGATGGTGGTAGTATTACCAGACAGGTATGCGACAATCGAGGATACACTCTTCAAGCATAACCAAGCCCAGTTAAGAACGTTATTAGAAGGGTTTGATTTAGCCCATCTACCAAAGCAAGCTTTAATGGAAGGTACTATTAATCTTCTGAGGATGGTCTTAGCCCACGACCAGGAAACCCAAGAAGATAAAACTCTAAAAGATTTTATTGATCTTATAGAAGTGGATAACTTCAAAGACTAATAAAATCTAGAAGATGGAGATTTGGACAACCGAAAATGTCCAACACATAATACGCTGACATGTATCAAACAAGCGGAAGAAAATGCGTGGACATCCAGGATTTTGCCGACAAGATTCAACGATCCAGATTAAAAGAAGGCATTGGATGTTGTCCTCTATAATAATTATATTCTGACTTTTATATTTTGTCTTGTCTTTTGTAATAATTAAAGATGTAATAATTTGTCTTTGTATGACATGTGGGAGACATGTGGACCCCAATGTCATTATCTTTGTTTTGATTTGTTTTGTCTTGTTTCACAGATTTAATACATTTGAAATCCAGACTTCTCTATATAAGGAAAAGCTTATGTACAATTTTAATCAGAGAAAAACTAATAATATTTTCAGTTTGTGAAAAATTTATTCTCTCAATCTCTTGCTTTACTTTTGAATTACAAACTTGAGGCAAAGAAAAAGGTTCATTCAAGAAGATTGATGCCCATGAATGAATTAATCTTTAAAACTGAATCTATGTCTTTTTCTCTCCAATTAATTAACTATGTTGTTTAGTTATTAATTGTAATAATATTTGTTAGACTGGGTATAACAAATATTATGTGGGTGTAAATGGCATCAGAGCTTTGGAACACGGGGGGTATTTAAACCTGTTAACCTGTTGAAAGTTCTGTAGCATGAATAATGATTCTAATGATGAAGTTTGTATGAATAAGACTTGTTTTCATTTGGATCATGGACTTGAGGGAAAACCGGAGATCAGTTTGTTAAATACTGTCATAGATAAGTTAGAGCTTTTGACCCAGAAGCTTGATAACTTAGACAGGAGAGTGAATTATACGGTGTATTGTATATTTGCTCTAAACGAAGAACTGACCCAGATCGGAAAACATATTGAAAAAGTCAATTCTGCACTTCAAAAGGTCAAGACACTAGAACGTATCATAACTATTTTACTAAGTCAGTAAAATAGGAGATGTCCTTGGTTCTAAGTGACATCGAGCAAGTGTGGCCTATTGAAGGATATACACAACTAGAGGTTAAACGGGTTGTGATAGACCTCTGTAACGGGAACCCAAATATTCGAGAAGAGTATTTGACTCGGCTAGGAGTAAAGCGACTTTTGGATGTTATCCAAAAGGCTTTTAGTCAATGGTGCACAAAAATTTTGTGCTTTATCTGCTGAATTTCAACCATTGAAGTTGCCGAGTTGAAACTTCGGAATAAGTGGTTAGAAAAGGCTGAGGCGATAATTCCTTATTGGTATGGCGAATCCCAGCCGGATCCAGATCCTGAACCATATAAAGAGTCAGACTTTGCAGCTAGTTTAAGGATTGATTCAGATTGAACATGGGTGGTCAAGACGTTCTGGATCAGTTTGCGGCAAGTCTGCAGGAAAAATATCATGGATTGCCTCCAGTGTATGCACAGTTCGTAGCCAAAGAAACCCAAGGTGATTGGGAAAAGGCGGAAATGCTCTTTATGAAAGGAGTAAAAAAAGAAGACTTCGTTTCTAAAGTGGATGGCAAACGGAAGGTTGATATTCCAAAAATTTTTACCTCTGATGTTGAAAGAATCAGTAGGTATTATGAGGAAGAAATGAAGAAACAAAGGAAAAAGGAAGAAACTGGAGGTTTGAAAATTACTCCAGGACCTAAAAAGGCGGAGCTCGATGAGTTAATCTCTAGACTTAGGGAATCTAAGTTTAAAGATGATCCGCTTGAAGGAATTCGTAACCCTTTAAATTCTTTTGAAGGATTCCTTAAGGAATCTCCAAACCCAAATATAAACAAACTTATCCCACAAGGATAAGGTCGAAATTTATACCTAGGGGAGTACCTATAATGGTGGAGATACAGTCTAGTGGAAGTTTCCTAAACATCGATTGTGTTACAGATGCAATTGAGGCATAGGAAACTGTTAACTGGGTTCATGTGCAAAATAAAAATGGTGGACTCAGTGATACTTATAGATTTCTCAAATCCACACTGTAGGGAGCTTTTGGCGAAGTTTAGAAGCTGGTACGGGTCTGTTAGATACTATAAGGGACTTGAAGAATGCAGAAGCTATTTTTGCACTCTTCAAGGATATGCTCTGTCGAGAATTTACTGGAATAACCATAACCATAACCAGTAGGAATCTTGCAGAGGTAGTTATCTTAGAAGCTTTGACAAAGCTTAGGCTTTGTGATATGTGTCTGTTTGAAAATTCCGTCTATGAATATAGACGATATTTCTATCAGTTGCCTAGTGGCACACAGGAAGTCATGAAGAATACTTTCTTTGTTAAGCTTCCCCACGGATGGGATAAGGCAGCAAACGAGGCATTTAAGCTTCTAGTCGAAAAGAATCAGGTTGTTGATTCTTTGGGAGGAAGAATAGAAGCTGTTAGACAACTCGTGAGAACAAGATGTTTGAACGCCAAATTGGATAAAGAGGCAAAAAGGCTTGAGTTCAATGAATCTTGTTGTCAAAACTTTGATGGAGTGCCAGGACAATATGGTTGTGAGTCGAGGAATTCGAATAAACATCAAGGTTGGAAAAACCATATAAAAAGGAAAGGATCATTCGGTAAAAAGAATTTTAGGCCGAAACGTTTCCGTAATATGGTAAAAAGACATGTTACTAATAAACGAAATCTTCCGGATCATGGAAGGTTTATTAGACGAATAGGGAAAGGTAGACTCAATGCTAAGGAACGTGGAGCACGTAAGTTTTGTGTTACCTGCCCATCTGGAAAAAACGCAAAAGATTGTAATTGTTGCTGGATTTGTGGTGACAAAAATCATTTTGCGGATAAATGCCCACATAAGGGAAAGAAGAAGGCAGCGATAAGATTTTTGGAAGTTAACGCTGAAAGCCAAACTTCTGAATTTGAGCCAGTTTGGGGATACGAAATTGATTCAGATGATGAGGTTTATGAATTAATTTCGGATTACTTTGACAATTCAGATTCTTCAGAGGATGACTCAAAAGGTATGACTTTTGAGGAACAATCTTCATATCTTCAATGCATAGGTATATTCATGCAAAGGACTAGCAGTCTTAGTGAATATCCTAGGAATAGCAGAATTGGTGATGAGGATGATCTTATCCCAATTAGAAATGAAGATGAAAATCCTAACTCGGTAATTAGTTCATCATCTAATTACGAGGATCACTCAGGTAGCCTAGAGAATTGGGTAATTCCGAGGTTAACATCTAGAGAAGTTTTAGAGAAACGCTCTAAGTCGTTATTTAAAGCTGAAGGCTGGGAAGATGTACACGAAAAACCTATTCGTGTAGCTTTATCTCAGTCTCGAGAAGGTGAATTGGTACTCTCGAACGATGAGTGGCTACAGAAGGTTAGAAATCTTGCCAAACGGGCAAATGGCAAGTATAATTATGTACAACTTGGTGCTGTACAGATACATGTACAAGGATTATTCTGTGGAGGAATGAATGTACCTGTTCAGGTTGCTTTACTGGACAGACGATGGCTTACGTTTGGAAAGCTTTAGTTGGCGGTTTTCATGCTAACCTGGCTTTGGGAGATGCCTACGGGACTGTTAAACCAGGATATATGGTTAGTCTCAAGGATCCAAATCTCAAACAAATTATGGTTCTTCATATTCATACTTCAGGACTAGAAGACTTAATGGCTTCTAGTGACGGAATATGTAACGCCCCGCTTGAGGTACGTTGTTATTGTTTCCTCTTTTGCCCTTAATCGAGTTGGTTTTGTTATTAATTGTTTGATTGAGTGTTGTGTTGATGTTTGCCCTGAAAATTGGTTGAAAACAGAAGAAGTTCAGTCTGCCGTTCTTCGCCGGGGCGAAGAAGAAGCTTCGCCGCGGCGAAGATGTGTTGAAACCAAGGGGAACTCCCTGGACAGTTTCGCCGCGGCGACAGAGGTTTCTTCGCCGCGGCGACGGGCCGAATAAAAGGTTGATTGAGTTTTAGATATTTTCTTCCTTAAGGACAATTTGACCTTTCTACCCCTAATTAGCAGGAAAAGTGGGGAGTTAATTGTAAGGATTTTTCATGGAGAATAGGTTGAGATAGGGGTGAGTTTGTAATGAATCAAAGGATATGGATGGAATTCCCAAAGTAGAACAAGGGCAAAATGGGAATGAGTGTGTTAATATTTCATTAAAAGGAATTAGAATCAAAGAAACCCCTCATTTCTTCTTCTCAAACGTGACTCTTCATTCTTCTCCTCTCAACTTCTCTTTTCTTTTGATCAAGGTTTTCCAAGGGATTTTTGAAGGATTTTGGGGTAGAAAAGCAACCTAAGGCTTCCTAAGGTAAGGATTTCTTCTTAAGTTGTGTGATTTGGGAGTTTTAACCCATATTGAAGTTTGAGGGTTTTCATTCTTTTGGTTAAGATTTGAGGAGAAATCAAGCTAAACAAGTGAAAGGAAGAATTTGTGAAGTCTCTCCTTAACAAGTAAGTAAAACCCAACCCAAGTTGAGATTTATGAATTTTCTTGATTAGGGTTTTGATAGAAATGATGTATGTATGTGATGTGCATGTAATATAGCATGTATGAAGGATTAAATAGAGATTTCTATGCTTTGTGATTGTTTATACCTTGCAAATTTGAGAAATGGGTTGTTGGTTTGGCAAGGTAGTTGAGATGGAATTTAAGGGGTATTATGTATTCCCTTTTTGGAAGTGTTTTCTATGGCAGGTTTTGTGACTTTGTGAAGGGGTTTTTCCCCATTTTGGATGGTTAAGAAAAGTTTTAGAATCATGGCTATGATAGAGTTTTGTAGTGCACATGAGTTGTTTGATGAAATGCCTAATAGAGGTTTGAGTGTGAGAAATGAACCTTAATTCTTGCAACATTGCATGTTGGCATCTCATAAGTGCATTGGTGAAGATGAACCATCCATAGGCACTAGTTGTACATGGAAAAGTGACCTAAGAAAGTGTAAGGAAATGGTTTATGCAATTACCCTATGAGTAGAGAGCTTAGTGGGTAAAATTACTCTAAGGGTAGAGAGCATTGAAAAATGCTACAATAGAATGAATTAGAAGAGTAGTATAGTTGGGATGATGCTTTGTGATCATCACCCGACCGTTATGGGAATCGGATTGATGCTTGGTGATCATCATCCGAATAGCCCTTAGAGTGATGGGTCGATGCTTTGTGATCGTCACCCGATGAGTAGTAGAGATGGGTAGATGCTTTGTGACCGCTACCCGGTTAGTGATAGATAAGTAGGTTGATGCTTTGTGATCATCATCCGATATTTAGTAGAAACGGGTTGATGCTTTGTGACCATCACCCGATAGTGACTAGAGACGGGTAAATGCTTGGTGATCGTTACCCAAAATTCATGAGGAACGGGTAGGCGCTAGGTGATCTCCACCCGATAGTTAGAAAGAACCGAGTTGGTGCTTTGTGATCCTCACTCGGTAGTCACTAAGAACGGGTTGGTACTGTGTGAATTCCACCCGATAGCCATAGAGAGTGAGATGGTGCTGTGTGAACGCCATCCGGCCGTACCTCCGGTAAGATGAGGCCATGATGTTATTAGAAACAGAAATAGAATCAGAGATAGCATAAGGAAAGAATTAAGAGTTATTCATACGGGGACAGACAGATAGAGAGTTTTACTTACTGAGCATTATTTTGTGCTCACCCCGTTATTTTCCTTTGTGGATGCAGGTTCTAGATGATGTTGCGGTCGGAGGGGCGTCGGCAAGCAATGAGGAATAGCTACACTGTTTCCCCTGTTTTGTCTTTTAAAATACATTTTTGTAAACAGTACTCTTTATGTATAAAAGACACATGAGTTGTAATGAAAAGAAAACTTTGGGCCCAACTTTTCTATTGTTATTATGCATGCATTGTACAGTTTTCAGTAGGTGTTACAGAATAGCAGTCCAATATAGGTTGATTTATCGGTTGATAAATTCTGTTAATCATATATGAATGAACTCCTGTGCAGATACTGAGGTTCATGGCCCAACACAGGATTCTGTAATTCCAATTCGACCTACCATAGTCAATGATAAGGCTCTTTCATGGCCGAAACGATGGGTTTTAGAATATTTGACATAACCCAACGTGGTGGAATTAAACCCAAATCGGGGAATTCAAATCCAGGAACTTGATAATGAGGTTGAGGTTACTCTTCCTATGCCTAGAAACTCGATGTCTCTAGAGCGGAATAAGGAGGTTCAACCTATCATATCAAGGAAAAATATATTGGAAGCAGATGACACTGTTAGTGAAGCTAGGAGCAGCAGTAGCAAGAAAATAGTTGGATATAAATCTGTACAAATTCCAATATATGAAGATGAAACTCCAAGCACGAAAATGATGATGAGTTATGAAATGCATTGTCATGCAATAGTTCAGGGAACTATTGACACTTGCATTCGTGCTCAACTGTGTTTTCCAGAATATGAGGAATATACTCTGGATGTTCTTGTAGACACAGGAACAACCAAATGTATTGCAAGGAAGCAATGATTTCCGAAGGAACTTTGGAAATCATTGGAAAAACCAATTTTAAATACGGTTGTAGATGAAGGTCAAAGTATGATCACGGATGTGGTTGAGAACGTGGTTGTACTATTAAACGAGAAAAAATTTACTCAAAGGGAAGTCCTAGTAGTAGATTACTTAGAAGTAGATTTTATTCTCGGAAATAGCTTTCTGCGAGGACAAGCGGAAGTTAGACCGTTTACTCAGGATAACGACCACATTATCCTTGGAGGTCATAAAATCACTATTCTTGCTAAGCCTGAAGTTTCAAAAGTCAGGAACGGTTTTAGACCAGTGAAACTAAGGCAAGAAGTTGATCACATTGTTTTCCAAATTTTGGAAAAGGAAAAATGGTGGTTGAAAACTTCTGAAGTAGAAGAAGTGGATGAGGCTTGTAATGTTTTCTTTTAGAGATTGTATCCTAGTCATCATACAAACCGGATCACACGGGGTATATCGCAGGAGGTTGGTCCCTCTGGAGCATGCCCTGAGAACACGGATAAATTCATACATAAGGAGATAATCTTGAAGGTCGAAAATAAAAGCCAAAAGAACTCTTTAAGGATTTAGGAACTTGTAAAATCCTTTAAAGAGGAACTTTCTCCATGCTTTGATGATCAACCGTTAAAATTATGGGAAAGGAACGGTAAATGTACTTCGCTTAAATTAAGGAAGGATGATGATACGATAACTACCAAGTGTTATCCTTATACTCCTGATGCAGAGGAAGAATTTAGCAAGCAAATACCAGAATTGCTAGAAAAGCAATTAATACGCGCTAGTAAAAGCCCACACTCCTCGCCAGCATTCATGGTTATGAATAGAGCTGAGCGGGAAAGAGGAAAAGTGCGGATGGTTATCGATTATAGGCAATTAAATGATAAAACTATTAACGATGCCTATAAGATACCAAACAAATCAGATTGTTTGAATAAGTCTAGATTTGGAAAAATCTTCTCAAAATTCGATCTAAAGTCAGGTTTCTGGCAGATTAGAATGGAGGGGTCAAACATTCCTTTGACGGCTTTCACCAGTTCGAAATGATTGTTTGAATGGATGGTTTTGCCTTTTGGGCTTAAGCAAGCACCATCAATATTCCAGAGGAAGATGGATAAGGTTTTTGGAGACTTATCTAACTTTTGTGTAGTCTATATTGATGATGTTCTGGTTTTTAGTAAAACCAAAGAAGAGCATGTAAATCATCTTAGACTAGTAATCAAAAGGTTCCTTGATAATGGAATGATTCTATCTGAAAGAAAGGTAGAATGATTTAAGAACAAGGTGAAGTTCTTAGGCGTTGAGATAGGTGAAGGAGGTATTCAACTTCAAGAACATATCTCGAAGAAATTGTTGGAATTTCCAGATGTGATGGAAGATAAGCAAATGTTACAGCAATTTCTTGGATTAGCCAATTATATGCGCGAGTATGTTCCTAATCTCGCTAATGTAATCAATGGCTTGACGTTTAAGCTTAGTGATAAAGTGCCCTGAGATTGGAATAGCAACAATAGACTTAAGCTAATTAAATAATAATAAGGTCCATCATAACTAAGGTTAAACAAATTATCTTATTACTTAGACTTATAATTAGTTATGTATATAAATTATTTATTAAATTATTCACATTTAAAAGATAAATTATAATGAAGAAAATTAAATTCTACATATTTAAGATAAATAATTTGAATTGTAAATGATGAATAAGATAAATAATCTTTACATAGTGGAGTCGTTACAGAAGCTAATCATAATTTAATGTGAATCACTAAGTTCAACTTTTATAAAAAAAACTTATATTCTTATTATAAAGAATACGAAAAGATATTGTGAATTAAATCACGAGTGGTTTAAATCAATTGCAATTGATACCTTGAGAATGATTTATTAAACAATTTATTAAATCACAAAAAGGGGACAGCCACTTAAATCCTACCCTTGCTAAGCTCCCTAATAAATATATTTTCAAAGCTGAGATTTTTCATATGAGAAATTGTGGAAAGTTTCACAAAAATTTTTAGTTATTAGAGTACAACACTGTACACAGGACATGCACTTGTGCAGACTACAGAGTGCTTACGTTTAGACAGACAAAGCATATACAGTCATCAACCATAATTCATTTAGTGGATGGAAAAGCCTTTCATATTTTAATTTGATTGGAACCGACTCATAATTTAACTTGACAAAAAGTTTTAAATTTTGCTCAAATTATGAGAGTTACTCTGGGCCAATCGGGGTTTTTCATATGTGTATATCTTCAAGACCCTTTTTGGTTATCTGAAATTCCAATTTAGTGAAAGAAAATTTAATGTAGGTGGTTAAGAAAATTGAATACCACGCGTAACAGATAAAAAATCAGACTGATAACTGATTGATTTAATGTCGTGCCAAATTAAATGACATATACCAAGTGGAGTATCATTGAAGGGCAACATTCAGCCTATTTTTTTGCACTTCAATTGCCCTACACCCTCAGGCAGAGGGAGCTCTATCCACCATAGCTCCTGCTAAACATCCCATGACTTTGAGGTTCATATTGCTTGATTCTTAGCAGAACAGACCCCACAGATCAATTAAAACTTGTCCAAGTCCTTCTCCTTCTTCATAAATGATGACCAATCAACAATACCATCTCACAAAGATACCGTTCTTCATAAATGAACGACATGATGTCAATTTGTCATGTATTATATATATTGCATTATATCAGTCCAAAAACTGTTATTCCTAGCAGCTGAATAGTGAGTATTCCAGAGATTTTAAAATGAACACTTTTGAGTTTAAGATGTGTTCCTGCGGGCATATAAGTGAAATCACAATTCTGTAAGTTGTAAATGCAAGAATAGAAGAATACATTTTATTAACCAGCTTTAATTTTCTTCTTCTTCTGTTTTGGACAATTGGCAAGTGCACCAGTTGTAGAGAAAGAATTTCGGAACTGATGCTATTCTCCGCCAACTAACACAAAATATGGTAGAAAAGTATAAAGATCACAGCGGTGACAGATACTATCTGTAATAATTCACTTACTGAAATCAAGATATATAGGAATATTTTTACAAGATATTAAGTCCAATATTGCATCAGAACGTGACGCTAGCAAGCTTCTCTTTGAGTATTGGTGGAATATTGGTGTAAAAATGGAGCTAAACTATTCGGCATCAAATTGCCATAAAACATTGGCTTATTTTAGCAAAGGTTGTAAATAACGTTATTTAACTATTAACTATCTAACTAATGTTTAAGTAAAGTATCTTCTTTATTCGCCATGGAAGATCACTAAAAACTTCTTTAATCAATTCTCTAGTTTTTTCATAGCACATCCTGAAACTTCATATTATAAAAGGGTTTGACAAAATCTGAAAGGGCTTCGGTCCCACAAATTATAAAAACTCTTATAATCGACAAAGCCATCACTAACTTGGACGATTCTCCATCTATATAAACTCCGTTGTTAAACTTGGATCTTTCAGTCTTCAATAATCTTCAACAGGGTTGTCCTTTAGGAGAGCCACGTACCTCTTCTCTCCTTCATAACCTGTTTCCTTCAATATCCAGACTCCAGTCATGCTTATAGTAAAATAAATCAAAATTTTCAACACAATACCACTTTTGCCTTTTATTACATACTAATGGCAACAACGTACCACGCTGAATCGGTATGGGGGGTGCGCTTGGGCTCGGCGCTAAGGACAATTCTAGCGTGCACCATCGTAGGCTGCTCGACGCTTTATGGCCCCGAACCTCTCAGGCGCGTATCGTCATTTCCAGCTTTTTCTTATGTGACAACAATATTGATTGTGTCGGATGCTACACTTGGTGACACTCTCAAAGGATGCTGGAATGCGTTGCTCGCCACCGTGCAAGTTATGATTCTTTCAATATTGTGCTTGCAGCTGATTGGACCTGGGAGGTTCAACAATGGCCTGGCGGCAGCAGTGGCGGCGGTTACTGCCTTCATGGTTGCGTTGCCGGAGTCCACTCATTTGATGGCGAAGCGGATTGCATTCGGGCAGATTGTGATTGTTTGTGTAGGTACAGTTATTCATGGGGCAGAAACTGGAGTTGTGATGCACCCTATTCATGTGGCATCGAGTACTGCTCTTGGAGCCTTTGCATCTGTTTTGGCGATGATGGTTCCTTATCCCAACCTAGCTTACTATGAGGTAAATCACCATGAATGATAGCTTTAATTCTTGAATTATTTAAATTTCTTTCAGATTCTTTTGGTTGAATTTCGTGCATAATATTGTTTGAGTCTTAGTATGAGTAACCGACAATATTACATCACCAGACTAGCTATAGAATCTTTTAATGACTAAATAAGCCAAGAAAATTGGAAATGAAACTTGTTGCTACATTGAATTTGATGCTATATAGGTCTTTCGAGATTGTTTTTTCATAATTTTTAATAAACTTGGATATGTTTGATGAGATTAGCATAATTCTCGAGGCTCCATAATAGTTTTTGAAAAGTATCTGGCTCCGTTTGATTCACTCTTCCAGAATAGTATTTTACGTAGTTAAATAGTAAAATTGGTTTATTCTCAACATATTATTCTATATTATTGAATTTCTTTTAAACCCCCCTAAATTTGTTAATTTAACTAAACACCTCCAAATTATTTTTTTTAGAAATTGCAAAAACACCCCAGCAACCCACATTTACCAGATTCTAACCACCATTGCTGGAAGCTGGCCAGAATTTAGTATAATGGCGCACTACCGGCTAAATCTGGTGCGCCGATCTAGCATTTTCCAGTCAGATCTACTGCCAAAGATCTAGCCGTCTGGCCGTCAACGGCCAGATCTTTGGCTGTAGCCAATCGCCAACGATGGTCGTATCTTTGGCTGTCGTTGACGACCAAATACGGCTAGATCTAGCCGTCAATGGCCAGAAAAGGTCATATCGGTGCACGACAGGCAAGATCCACCTGGTCATGCGCTGATACGGCGACTCCGACCACTCTCCGGCAGTGGTGGCCGGTTGTCCATATTTAATGGGTGGGTTAGGGGTGTTTTTGTTAACTTTTAATATTTTATTATAGGGGTGTTTAGTAAATAAACAAACATAAAGGGTATTTTTGTTAATTTCTAAATCCTACATCGTAATACCCACCCAATTTAACTTTTTTCAAAATATTATTCTAAAAAGTATAGAATAATGAACCAAACGGACCCTCTATTTTGCATGTTATATATATCTTACCTTTTTTTATAAAGTAAACGACTTTTTCCCACCCAAGGTTTGCCTTAATGACACTTTCTCACAAAAAAAAATTAAAAATACCATTTTCCCACCTAAAGTTTATATTCCGTTAAGACTCAAAATACATATCACTTTCTGAGCCGGCGTTCGACAAATTACCAGGAGTCAAGGCAAGAGAGGTTTTGTAAAGTGGAGATCGGTGGATCAAATAGTAGTGAACGATTGAATATTCGTCACCAGAGTCAACTGGAAAAAAAAATGATATTTTGAAACTTTTTGGACGAGAAAGGTCATTAAGGCAAACCTTGGGTGGGAAAAAGTCGTTTACTCACTTTTTTTTTTTTTTTTTTTTTTTTTAATTTTTTATTTATAAGAGAAAGTTTGTCGTACACGAGCATAATATATACCATAAGTTGATGTAGATCGATTAGAAGTCATTATATTGCTAACCCTTATCAACGTGCTACCATATCACATTTCACACTGATGAGCATGAAAAGTAATGCATTCAAATTAACATTTGGTATATATACCAAACAGGCATCTTTTAATAGGTCACCACTAAAATTGATTCTAGGAAAAATCTTTTCTCTTTATTGAACTATGCCAATCAAAAAACCTTTATCCAAATAGGTAAAATCTGAATAAAGTAATGTTACATGTACAAACAATTATTACAAAAATTTATGTACAAACTAATATGGTAGAAAATGAATAGAAAAGTGAGAACAAAAAATCAAACTCATCATATTAACTCTTTCATTCATTTTCTGTCACATCAATTAATAATGTGACAAGTAATATGACAAGAGTACTAGATTAGGTATTGATATGGAAGAAGAATAAGAGGAGATAACATGTTTTTGAATAAATACCATGTTGAGTATATATAGTTGGATCAATTCCATTTGTGCAAGTAAAATGCTACTATTCTTGAGCTTTAGGATTGTTGGAGGACACGAAGAATAAATCTGAATCGTAAACCCAGTATCTAATATTAATTCTCAAAAATGCCTTTAGCATCCACTTTCTGGCCCACTCCCAATATGCTTCCTTCAATAGGATGTATTAAACCTGTAATTCTGATTCATTAAATGTTTTTATGAATGTCAATTTAAGTAACTTAAAAGTGTTATTGTGCAGATTAAGAAAACATGCAGATTATATGCTGAAAATGCCTCAGAGAGGTTGAATCTCTTGGTCAAGGCGTTCTGTGCAAACGATAACACAGCGGCATTCGACTTCATTTTAGAAGCCAAATCTCTCTTCATTGCAGGGGCCAAACTGCTTTTGAGTATCAAACAAAAACAGGTTAGTGGAAATGAACTCTCAATTTAAAGGCATTTCCTCTTCAAATTTACATGGTAAAATTAGCTAAAAGAATTATTTTCCTTGATTTTCACAGGATGCCATGTTGTGGGAGAGACCTCAATTCAGGTTCTTCAAACCCGACTGCTTAAGCCCAAGTGAAAAATTGCAAGAACTGGAAATATCAATTAGAGGAATGGAACTGTCCCTTAATTCTTGCCGTTCCTTGCCTGTTGGCATGATTGATGAAGAGCTAAGAGATGTTTTAGAAACTTCGAAAGCACGAGTTGGCCTTAAACTAGAACAAGCTAAATGTTATGCGTCCTTTGATGCAACAACAGTTCCAGAGATCAAGAATGAATGCACAGACAAATCCCTGTCGACACTCGCAACCATTTCCTCAACCGAAGATGCTCCAGCTTCCTTCTTCTTTTACTGTATGGAACTTCTTCAAGCTGGTTTTCCCATTTCTAGAAATTCTGAGTGCGTTGTCAAGGAAAAAAAGAAAACTAAAATGGAAGAATTGAGTAGTTCGCAGAGTCAAGGAAAAAGTATGAATTTACTCGAAAGGGGTCTGCTCATATTACCAAGTAGTGAAAGCTTCATTTTTGCTCTTAAGTGCTCGATTTCTCTTGGTCTTGCTGTGCTCTTCGGTTTGATTTATAACAGAGAGAATGGTTACTGGTCAGGACTGACGATTGCAATCAGTTTTGCAAGAAACCGTCAAGCAACATTTACAGTTGCGAATGCTCGAGCACAAGGGACAGCTATGGGGTCAGTCTACGGAATCTTGTGTTGCTTTATGTTCAAAAAATTTGAGAATTTGAGGTTCTTACTGCTGCTCCCATGGATCATTTTCACAAGTTTCTTAAGGCACAGCCGAATGTATGGTGAAGCTGGTAGTATTTCAGCTGTTATAGGAGCATTATTGATTTTGGGTAGAAAAAATTATGGCACCCCAACTGAGTTTGCAATTACTCGAATCACAGAAGCCACTATCGGATTGATCTGTTTCATCATGGTTGAGATCCTCTGTCAGCCCGCCAGGGCAGCAACTCTCGCGAGAATTCAACTTGCACAGAGCTTGGAGGCGCTTGAAGAAGGCATTAAGGACATAACTCTTTGTGCTGACCAAAAGAAGTCAACTAAGTCAAGAGCACTGGGAGACAAACAGAATAAACTGAAATCACATGCTCTGAAATTAGAGAACTTCATTGCAGAAGCCGAGAAGGAGCCTAACTTCTGGTTCTTGCCTTTTAATGCTACTTGCTACCGGAAGCTCTTGGGATCTTTATCAACGATGGCAGACCTCTTACTCTTCGTCGCTTACAAAATTGAATCGCTCTCTCAAGCATCGGAGAGGCATGGGGTTGCCTGGGAGGAGTTCCATGAACAAATAAACGAAGAACTGGAGCTTTTCAAGGAAAAAGTTGGGTATTCAATGAAATGCTTTGAGAAGGTGATCTCAATCAAGTCCCTCGCAGTACTTGAGAAAGAGCTACAAAAGAGAAACATATCTTACGACGTTGAGTTGGGAAGATTACCAAATGAGGATGTGCATAGGAGTGTGAGTCCTAATGAAGAAGATGTCCTGGAGATTTTAAGCTTCTTTCTTCAACTTTCGAATGAAGTTGCTAACAAAATCAACACTGACGAAGGAGATGAAAAGCTTAAGAGCCAAATAGTTGTTTGTTTGAATGGCCTTGGGTTCTGCATCAGTAGTCTGACGAGGGAAACGACAGAACTGGAGAAAGAACTCAAAGAACTGCTAAAATGGGAGAATCCGACTAGGAATATTAATTTGTATGAAATTTCCTGTAAGCTTAATGCTCTGTACAAAAAGTAATCTTGATACATTGTCTCCCAAGTGACATAGGGGAGATCAATGAGAACCATTATTTAACCTTAAAACAGATGAGGTCTAATTTATAAAAGCCTGAGTTAATTATTACCAGAATATTTTTCTCCACTCCTAGCCTAACTTACATTACCAGACTCTTCTATAGGGTGAATTGTGTTTTGTTCAAACACTCACAAGTCCAATGTCAAAAACTTTTTTCTAAACATTGGCATGTAGCAGTGTCTTCAGACATTCTCTCTCGATGGAATGTGCCAAACTTGTACTAGAATGTCTATGTTTCGGATGATACGTTTCCCAAAAATATTCCAAATTTCTCATCCCAAGTGATGTGGCGTCAATGTATCATACACCATATCAACTCTTCATTTATACATAAATGCTGTATAAGACAATACATCACTTAGGATAAAAAATTTAAGATATCATATGGGAAGTGTAATATTTACTTGTTTGGGATTGTGGAGGTAGCCACCTACCCACATCAACGCACTAAAGCATACAGACACACCCATGTTTCGTCCAGCATAGCTGCTGCCTCAATAGAATTGTCCGTTTAAATACAATATGGCAAATACTAAGGAAATAGCCATGAGAAACAATATACTTAGAACAAAAATAAAGAGGTGAATATATATAATATGCCTACAAAATCCAAGCAATAAGATGCATTAAGCTCCAAGCTTGTTTATAATTACATCAAGTTATCTCTCTGTCAAACCACCCAGTCTTATAAAACTAAGATGTTTTTCATTGCAGCAAATGGAATCAGAATACCAAATTCCTCAGTTGCCTTCATATTTAGGGTCAGCCATCACGTAATGATACGCTATAACCAGTACAAAAATGAAGATGCCAAGAAAGTTGGCTATGAAGCCCAAGACCATGTCATCAATCATCTACAAAACACAAGCACAAATTGGTAATAGATTAGTACCAAGTTTCAAAGTACCAAAAATTAATCTATCTCTCTAAATAGAAATTCCAAGAGTAAATTACAAATAGTATTAAAACTATCAGTTCCAGCAATAACGTCATATTCAAGGTTTAAACAGACTTAAATCTACATTTGGTCACAAAGACGGGATGTTGATCAAAGCGACAATCAAAGTTCATAGTGACAAATACAATATATGAGATAACCTGTGCTGGGAAATAAATGAAACTAACAGATGGGAAGTTAAATTTCTTTCCTCTTTATGTGATCAAAAATAAAATATGTACCAACCAATTCAAACAATTGGCAATGTCAACAAATATTAAAGATAACAAGACAAGCCAAAATCAAACAACTACAAACGGGTCACAAAATTTACATAGAAACCCCAGAACACAAAAATCCATGAAAACTGAAAGTCTGTTATCAAAATCTCCACAATCAAATAATAATAAATTACATCTCTCTAATTTAATGTTAGAGACTCATCAATCAATAATTAAACATCAAGAGAGTAATACTCTAAATTCACAACACAATAGCATTATCAATAAAGTGGTATAGATCAAATGTGACATAAAGTTTTATGTCTCCAACAATAGACTCAGCAAATACCATTTTGAAGAATTTAACTAATAAATCAAGACTATCATAAGTGTAAAGCATGATACCAGGAATTACGATTTCATATTTGAGGCAAAGCAAAGTCAATTTGGCTATGCGATGTCAAGTTAAAATTAAAATTCTAAGCTCCAATTTGTTTTATCTCATTATTGTTTCTTTTAATAGTACTAGTTTAATGGTTGGATACTCATACACTAATTAGAATGACAACCAAATGAAGCTCCATCTTTATGATGAAACCCTCGTCTAAATAACTGAGTAATTTTCATAGTATATGAGAAAATGAGGACTATATCCTTAAAAAACATAACAATGTCCTACAGAAAAACCAAATAGGAAACTACAGCAATGAAATACATGGTTCATTTTAAAAGCAGCTTAAATGAGAAAAAATACAATTAAAAAAAAACCATAGATAACTCATAGAAGAAGTTACATGAATGCCGACCTTCTACCCTTTCCGAGGAGTTGATGACTATTCATAGTCACTACCTTGACACCAAAAAGAGGTTCGGAAAAAAGAAATGGAAGAACAAAAAATCAAAATTCATTGGACGATTGTATCATTAACTATTTCTTTATTTCAGTGAGTCTAACAGGAAGCATATGCTCTAGATCTGAATTCAAAGGTAAACGAAACGAAGTCAATTAACTCTAACACTACTCATATCGAAATCTAAATCAATTGAAATAGCAAATGACTCCGCGTAGAAAGGACACAAGCATTGTGATGAAACAGATTAAACAATTTAACATTATAGAGAATAGCAAGTGAAAGTTAAGGATCTTACTCTGATAGACTATGAGATCGAAGAAGATCACGAACCCTTTTTCTCAAAAAGGAGGCACTGTGTGATTAAACAAAGATTTAGGGTTTTATAGATGAGGAAATATGTTTTTGAAGGAAATTATTTGATGAGCGCAAGCAGACTGCAGATGCTACTAGAAAGTTGTCGTTTGAAAAGTTTATAAAACGACGCCGTTTGAAAAAGTTCAAAATGAAATGAAGCAGGCAGACCGCAGACGCTACTAGAACATGTCGTTTATCGTTAGCAAAGTGGGCAAACGACACTGTTAGTCTGTTAGTGAAAGAAACGTACCGGTAGTTTGAAATAAACAAAAATAATGTGGCTGCTGGGATTCGAGCCCAGGTCTCTACGGCCACAACGTAGAATTCTTACCACTAAACTACAGCCACATCAATGACAAAATTTTCCTTGTATATTACTTGTTATATGAATATACAAATTTCTTGGATTTTCCTTTAACCCCTTAATAAATAGTTGAAAATAAATTAACCTATAATTTTTTAAAAGTATTGTATAACCCCTGAATTATGAGTTATCCCGTCAAAAAATTCTCTCATATGGAGGTATACAGCACTTTTCAAAAATCAAGGGTGCATTCATTTCCCTATCTTTCAAGGGGTTGAAATAATAACCTCAAATTTCTTAGTTTGATGTTTGTCACGAAGCTATGATCTTAGTACAATTATGATTTATCGAACTAATATAATATTTCTTCTACCCTATTAACTTTTTTTTAATCAAATGTGAAAGTTCATAAACTCTATACGCATATAATGATCAAATATAACAATTAAAAATGGAGAAGATAAATGCATGAATATTTTATTTATTGATTTTTTTATATCTTGTAGTTTCTTTTCAAATCAAAGTAATGATTACTCTTTGAATTTCAGAGATAACAGTTTTAAATATATATCACACGAAACAATGTTCAATATACTAACCTAAAGTATGTTCTTCGAAAAAAAAAAAAAAAAATTCTAACTCATAAAATTAATATACTCATTTCTCATAAATTTAGTCATATATAATGTTTGTTCAATAAAGCCCCGTAAATTTGTTAGTGATAAACATGCTCTTTTTAGTACCATTATCATTATTATTTTTTTTTTAATCACGAGGGGTGTTTGGGCTAGTTTGTACGTACCGTAACTAATCTTTCGAGACTTTAGAACTGTCGATCGGGTAAGAATCTTAGTAGCCACTACTATTAGTGTCTAGAAGGACTCGAACTCAAAAGTTTATGGAACCTCATTTTGTTCTTTTATCATCAGACCACCTAGTGGTAGTTCTTACCATTGAAATTAATTCACACTGTCTACTATCTCTATTGACAATATTAACCCCTATTGTCACAACAATAATTTAATTGTTTTTCACATCATTTTTGTCTTCGTTGTTTTTGTTTTTCACATCATTTTTGTCTTTGTTGTTTTTGTTATTTTACAATACAACTACCACGTTTGACAGTGCAAGCAAACTCCCATCTCAGTACTTTGTAATTTCAATATGTTAATTATCTCAAAACTAATATTTCAAGTAGATAAAACAGAAACTCTAAGATAGTGAATACAAAATGAATATTTCACTTAGATGCATAGTTTCAATTATATAATGCTCAATTATAATGGAAGTCATTTAGATAAAATCTTGCATAAATTTATCTTTATGTATTGAAGTATCTTTGAAGTTCTTTTTACAAAACTTTATTTGGACTTCTCAAGTATTCAATAATATTATTTCAATTTCAAGAATATCCTAAACCTGTCTACAGGCTACAGCCACCATTATTACTAAACTTTCAATCAAGGTTTTAAAATCCGACCCAAGGTGAAACCCGACAAAGTGGCTTGATCTTGGGTTGATCAGTTGAACCAGTTTGACAGGCAAGTCAAGCCAGTGAGTCAACATGTCAATAGGTTTGAAATTCAACAAAAACAGCCCTGAAAATTACACATAAGTTCCTAAAGGTTTGAAATCCTGTAAAAACACCCCAAATTACAATGTTGAGTTGTCGACGTCGTCAACCCAAACCAAATAGGGCCTGTTTTTGGCATCAACAACACACCCTATGACCACAAAAACTCTCCCCTCAACCTCCTAACCAAAACCCATCTCACCCACCCTCATTCGCCTTGCCAATCATCGGCAATAGCCCGCTATTGTCATTGATCATTTTTGTGATTTCTAGTCGTTTCTCTCACAAAAAAACACCCCCATTGCCACCTTTCAACTCACTCGCCCTTCCTCTTCAAAACCCCTAACATCTCAACCACCAATTGTTTGCCAATCGGCATCCTAATCTCTAGGGATTACCATGAACAGTAAAATTGGTAACCCGCCTCGATGAAGACCTCGGGTCCCGATTGAATCGGTTCAACTAGCCAGGACAGGCCGGGTTTAAAGACATTGCTTTCGATTCAATCATTTGTCATAGATCTACCTAATACACTGTTAAGTAATGCATCTTTTTCACCTTCTCTTACCATTGAAAAAACTACGGATGAGCGGTTCCGAGTATCCTACGATTTTTGGGGGATCGAAACTGGAACAGTCGGTCCCAGGAAAAGGAACCGGAACTGAGAGGTTTCGGTTCTTTGATTCTTGGACTGGAACTTGTAATGCAGGTTCCGGTTTCTAACCCGGGTACCTTGTAAACAATCAATTACCCCCTATTAGTTTAAAAAATGACAAGCACACCTTAGAATTTTACAAATATACCCCTGACAAATTAAGAAAACCTGCATTTAGTAGTTTTCAACTTTTCATTACTCATTCACTTGTATCCAATGTGACTCACATATCTTCTAATCTCTAGGTAACACTTGAATTCAATCAATTCATTACAATTATAATACATTTTTTTAATAGAGAAATAAATTATAATTACTAATAATTAAGTTATTTCGGAAAAAGTTTCATCACAATTAGTAGGTGGTTTTGATTTTTGTATTTTAATCGATTCACAACCAATGGCGGATCCAGGATTTTTGTTGAGGGGGGGCCTCCGCGACTTCATCATTGTTTGCTAAACAACTAGTAAAAACTTAAAAAAAATCATGAAACCTTAAGCAAAGAAAATAATACAATATCAAGAACTTGAGGAAAAAGAATGCAACAATACAATACTTTCCTATTTGAATAAATTCATGAGAAGCAAAAATTTGAGTAAATGTGTTAAGTAAACCTTGAGCAAAACCTTCTTTCAAATTTTTTTTTTTTTTTCCAAAGATTATAATATAAATTTTCATGACTTTGACCAGACCTAATTTAAGCTAAAGTCAACCAAAATTTAAATCAAATCAACATTGCCTTGACTTTTAATATGAATTAATAAAAAAAAATTTTTGAAATAAACATAAATAGTAACTCAAATTTCTTTATTTATTTTGAGTAGCAGGATAGTGACGTTTGAAATGTAGGAAAGTGGTGGGTAAAGGGTGAAGAATAACGTCTTTTAAAATATAGTTAAGATTTTAATTTGGGGAAACAAGTTAATTCTTAGACACAAAACACAAAATAAACTCACAAGATCCATGTCTTTTCCCCTCAAATTAGAATAAAAAACTTCAAAAAAAANCACATTATCCTTATTTAATTTTAAAATTATATAGTATGCCCTTGTTTAATGTAGTACCTTTTTTAGTAATTTTATAATAAAATGTACTTATAAGTCATATTTTACCAAACACGTCAATTACTTATCAGTCCCTTATAAGTACTTTAACCAAACACGTAATTGCTTAAAATTTCAAATGCTTATAAGTTAATTTTAGCTTATAAGCAATTGTTGCTTATAAGCTAATTTTTATAAGCTTAGACAAACACCTCCTAATTACCTCCATTTTCTTAGGTATTCTTGGATTATCAGGGTAATCTTTTTTTTGTTACAATTGTATCCCTTATTAATAAAATTTTGGGATAATAATGCCCTTATTTTTAATTTTATTTACATGAATATAGTTTTTACTATTTTATCCCAATTAATTAACTTTTGGGACAAAATTACCCTTGAATTCAAAACAAATTACACCCCACCCCACCCAAGCCACCGCCCCTACCCACCTGTCGATGCCTGCGGCCAGATCGTGATAGATCTGGCCGTTGACTGCCAGATCCGTCGATCTAACAGTCAACGGCCAGATTGATAGTCGTTTTTCATTGATGTGGCTGTTGACAACCGATTGACAGATGTGGTCGATGGCAGCTAGATGGAGATCGATGGTCGTTAATGGCCAGATTTTTCACGATTTGACCATTTTCAGCTAGATCTCTAGTCGAAAATGGCCGTACGGCACACGGAGGCCATTTCTTGCCTTCTGTGCACCGTTAGGTTACCGGCTGCCAATAGTGACTGGGTTGGTGGGGGTGCTTTATTGATTTTCCAAACTTTTATTATGGGGTTGTTTTTGCTAAGATTTTAAATGTAGAGGGTTATATAATCCAAATAATAATCAATATTAAAAAATAATATTTAATTAGAGGATAATTCAGTAATTTAAATACCATACCCATCAATTTATTCCTTTCAACCAAATATATTAATATAATATACCTATCAACTAACCAAACACATTTTCCTAAAGATTCCAATAATCTTCAAAGTAATCTAACTTTCTAGTAATCCAACATTCTCTTAACCAAACGCACCCTTAATCACAACCTGACCCTACTTTTTTTTAGGTAATTAACCTGGCCCTACTTTCACTTATCTAGAAGTCTCCATTCCAATACCTTTGTTAGGATTAAAAATTTGTAAAATTATGTAAAATATTACAAATTTTAAAAGAAATAGAGGAAAAAACAGAAAAATATGAAATAATAAAAAATGCAAAATGTCTGAAAAATGGAAAAAAAAAAAAAGATTATGAAAAATGAAAAAAATCTGGATTAATACAAAATATAAGAAATATCTGTTTTAAATAAAATGATTTAAAAATAAAATAAAAACTTAATTTTTAACAAATTAGATAATTAACACAAATCTGAAGAAAACAAACAAATAAATAAATAAAAACTTTGAACTTGGCGAATATTTTTTAGATTCTAGCTTTTTTTTTTTAAAAAAGGTATTCTTGATTTTTTAAAGTTGTAGTTAACAACATTTTCCCAAAAATTTGAAGGGGAAGTCCTGATTGAAAACACAAGATGCTCATTTAGAGGTAAAGGATTCAAATTCAATCATTTTTAGAAAAAAAAGTGTTTGATTAGAATATGAACGAAATTGAAAGACCCCTTAACTATTAAGGAGGTTGATAGAACGAATCGCACTTTATCACTAAACTGCACTTGTTACAATGCAATTATTATATATAAATGGGCCTTTTATCCAACAAAGGAATCAGATGTAGTCAACATAGGAGAGAAATGAAAACTAACCATGAATGAAAATTAGAGATTAGAGCGTTGACGTGTTTATTAGAAGTCCTAGTGAAACTAGGAAAAAAAAAAAGCTCATTAAGTAAATGTCCATGTTTTATTTTCACAATCCCATTTTGTTTAGGTGTGTTAACACAATTCTTTTTATGTATAATGCCTCTAATTTTAAAGAATTCTTCTATATCAAATTCCAAGCCATTATCAAAACGTATGACTTTAATTTTCTTATTGAATTGAGTTTCAACAAAAGAATAAAAAGATTGCAAGAGTAAAGGAGTTTCTCTTTTATATTGCATAAGAAATACCCACGTGCATCTAGTGTAATCATCCATAATGGCGAGGAAACAAAATGTTAACATTTACATTATGGTGCATATAGGGCACCATAATGTAAATGTTAACAAAACACAAAATGTTGAGGAATAATATATCAGAGTGTATAATCTGAATTAGATTCTACCGAATATTATCATATTCTTATTCACATAAAGTATAAAACAATTTTCCCAACAAAAATTTCCATATTAATACACTATAAGAAAAATGGCATTTGGTGTCTATTGAAAATAGATGCTAATAGTCAAATTTAGACGCTGATTGTTTGTCGCGTCTAAAATCCCTAGTCGTTGACTAATTGCAAAATCACTATTGCAGAAAGTATCCACGACAAAAATCATGGTTAGATGCCAAAAAAGTTTCTTTAGCGACCAGCAATTTAGTTACTAATTGCCTCGAAAAATAGTCTCTTAGATTAGATGTCAAATGAATAAGGGTAATTTGATAAAATTGCATAGCAACTATTGATTTAGTCGCGGAATGTAGCTTTTAGTGACTAAAAAATGGATAGTAATTTCCAAAAAAAATAGATGCTGAATGCTTAAGGGTAATTTGGTAAAAGCATTTTGCAACTACTTTTTCAGTTGTAAAATGCCTCTTTTAATTACTAAAACTTTAGTTGTAATTGTCAAAATTTTAGTCGGTGAATGTTAGACCGAAATATGATAATTTCTTTTCCACAACCATTAAATTAGTTGCAAAAAGTGTGTTTTAATGACTAAATTATCAATGGCCAAAGTAGCTAGAAGTGTTTGGCCAATTTGCTTTCTTTGATTTCATAACTAATCATTTGGTTAGGAGAATGATTTTTCTACATATTGCTAGACCTGGCAAAACGAGTCCAAACTCACAGGTCGATCCATACCCGGGTAGAAAATATAGGGTATGGGTCCAATTTATTAGGCTCGTTTTGTTTTTACTCATACTCGCCCCAACCTGTATAACTGAGAGGGTTATATGGGTGAACCCGCGGGCACCTGCAGGTTTAGTTAGTAAATTCGCGTATAAAACACAAATTTTCGTATGTTTTCAATGTGGTCGAATAATTCGTGAATTATATGCTTCAGCGTATAATTGGCGAATTATTTGGCGTATCCGTATTTTTGAAGAAAAATGTTAATAAATGCTACTTCCTGCTTCTTCTGG
Source organism: Pistacia vera (assembly GCF_008641045.1). Classification (NCBI taxonomy): domain Eukaryota; kingdom Viridiplantae; phylum Streptophyta; class Magnoliopsida; order Sapindales; family Anacardiaceae; genus Pistacia; species Pistacia vera. The sequence goes on along the minus strand of NW_022195158.1, from coordinate 37,311 downwards.
GTAGTGTAATTGTTTGTCATATCAATCACTTCAATGGTCTTTATGTGTTCAGCTTAGCAGAAGAGTTATTTTCTCCCACCTCTTTTATTTCCATAAAATTAATTAATAAAATGCTCCTTCATGCACCAATCTCATTCATACACTTGGAAATAATATCCAATTTAAATTTTAAAAAGCCAATGATGTTAACATGTTGGCGGGATGATGGGATGGAATCAACATATTATCCTGCATGATCACTATCAATTTGACCATTCATCCATGTGTCCCTACTCCATTCCCCGTTTCATTTTTAGCCATCAGGAAATTAAATAAATTAACAAGAATACAGAGGCTCAAGCCGCTCAACCATAATTTAATCACAATTTTAAGTCCACATAATTTTTTACCATTTTAATTATTTTTTCTTTTCAAAAGAATATTTGAGAAGTTAACACCCACCCCATGATTAGAGGCATTGTCATGATTTAATTCTTTCTAAAAAATTAAACCATGGATTTTTTTTGTTAATATGCTAATAAAAAGATCTCTTTTAATTGCCGTATTTTTTAAAACGTATTATTGACAATGTGTCGTATTAAACTCATATATATCCGTATCGTATTTTTTCCGTATCCAAATTTTATGACCGAATTTTAACAAACGTATTTTTTACCATTTGCTGTATCATACTCGTAAAATTCCCGACCCTTTTTTTTTCGTACCCGTATTTACTAACTAGGCCCGTAGGTACTCGTTTTTGCAAATCCCTAACCCTAAGTGGCTAAGTCCCTAACTCAGACTTTAAAACAAATCTTCATCTTCAACATAACAATTCTCTCTCGCAGTCCCGCCTCTCGATCTCTCATCACTGCATCAATCATCACTCATTCATCATCAGTATACCTCACGGTCCTCACCTGAACCTGATTCATTCATTCTGTAAACTCTCAATCTCTCATCCAATCCGTGATTCCCATTGCCAATACCACCGTCCCCGGTAGCCCTCACTCATCCTCGTCGACTGGTCATCTCCTCTCTCTCACATCATTGGGACTTGGGCATCGGCTCGTCATCTCCTCTCTCTCTCCGTCGCAAGACTCGCGACTCTCTTCCCCACCATTACAGTAGATCTGTGAGTTGGGTTTCAAGATCTGTTTTTATTGCATCCATCTTTGTTCCAGAAAAGCTACAACTTGTTTGACATTTCAAGATTTGTATATTTTGGCTGATTTGTGAAATCTTTGTCTGTATGAAGTATGAACAGTAAATGTTGAGAATTTTTGTGCTTAGAATTAGTGAATTGCAGATTTGCAGGCACTGTTTTTAGAGTAATAGTTGTTCAACTGTCCTTGTAAATATGGTTTTGAAATGAAGCTGTTTGCCTATTTTCACAAGTAGAATTTTGTAAATGTGTTATGCACTTATGCATATGCTACGAAATTGGAGCCATAGTTCAAATTTAGAATTCTATAATGAATTATTTCCAATGTCTTGTACAATTTTTAGAACTATAGGAATTTTAGAGGTGTAACTATTATAAGTGAAAACTATTAAGAGTGAAACTGTAAAAACTGAAACTTGGAGAGAGAAAAAAAGGGTACCCACAAGTCCACCCGTACCTGTATGACCCATATGTTTCAACCCGTATTGGAACCGTACCCATGTGGCCCGTACTCGTGATGACCCGACCCATGCGCAACCCACCCACCCGTTTTGCCAAGTCTACATATTGCACATAGTACATGAGATTTGCAAACTAATTTTGATAGTAATAATTGATTAGTCCAAGATTGTTTATTATTTCTATGACTAAAATTTAGTGGCAAATAAGATTACATTTAAGAGCAATGTTGTTGCTCCTTGTAATTCACTTGGTGAACACATTAAACATCAACAAAATAAGAGACACAATACAAAAATGTGGATCAATAACATCAATTATCTTCATTGCATATAAAGTCAATAGTCCATACATGGATTTTTTAGCAACATGAGCAATAAAAATCTAAAATTGCACTATCATGTGTGCATAACCAAAAACAAAAATGCATAACCAATCAGTTCGGTCACCTTTTGGAGCTTTACCTTGGTGGAAAGCCAGTGTCTTTATCATCCCCACACCTTAACTATTGTAGTGAATAGGTCTATAATTTCCTATGGTCTTCCAATACCCAAAGTCAATAGCACAATTCATTCTAACAAGTCTACAGAAGTTCATTTACGTAGCAACAGAAGTTCATTTCAAATAATTGAAAATAGAAACCTAGAGGAATTTCATTTCTAACAAGTCTACAGAAGTTCAATTACATAGCAACGGTATTTGCAATAAACAAGTAGTTGACCTTGGGCAAACTTTCATGCATTTCATCAAGCAACCATCTGCACATGTAAGTCATAAAAATATCAATTAACACTAGAAGTTCCAGAAAATGTGAAAACCATTTTAATAGATGCATATAGAGTGACCCATCTAGGTATATACAAAAAGTGGAGCATCCCAATATTATAGTTATTTTTCATGCAAATAAATGTTTTATCAATGACTGGAAGATGAAGGGATAATTAACAAGCACATGAACCATACAGAAACATACCTATAGTCAAAAGAAGGAAAAAACTTATGAAGGGTATTCACAATCAGCTCCACAGTGGCATGATTTGCAGCCGCAGTATCAGTCATGTGAGTATACTGAACCTGAATATTGAGGAAATAATTTTGACATAGAAAGTAATAAAGAAACATTCTAGTCCTATATTTGTGCATAATTTGCATGGAAACTTGGACTCTACTTAGCATACTAAATGAACTTTGAGGTAAAAATAACAGTGAACAAAACCTTAACAGCAACTTTTTGCCATCATGCGTACAAGCAACATGAACTTGTGCAAGGGAAGCACTTTCTATAGGGACATGATCAAATTCTTCAAAAACCTGTACATAAAGACTTAAACATCAACAAGCGCATATGTCTCCATTGGGAACAACAATATGACCACTCAACATGAGAATTTGTGCATAAATCTCATAAGCACCAATATCACTTGTAAACAATTCATGAAGTGAAAATTAAATTATTGGCTGTCAAAAAGCAAGCCAGATTCATGAAAAATGTGCATCCTTGGTAGAGAAACCCAAGTTGGACAAATAGTAGGAACAAGTGACAATGTGGACGATGGACCAGAGCACACAATTAGTTTTATATCTGATACATAAACTTGTTGAACATGTAAAATTATGTGTTCATTCTAACATCATACCATAATATATACTTCAACAGTTCATGTACAGTGATACAAAATAGGATTCTAAACTAATAATGTCAATTAGCTTTGATGTAAAGGAGGAGAAAAAAAAAAAAAAAAAAAAAAAAAAAAAAAAAAGGTTATTCTTTACAAGTTACCACTAGTGTAGGAAATTTGCAGGAAAGAACTATCACGTTTGCAAAAATCAGTAGCAACATTCAATAGCTATCTTTATCTTCTCACCATACCCTGTTCGCTAATAGCCTCTTTATAAAATCCAATCCTTCTTTCACGCTGCCAACAGGAATTGGACATAATTAGAAAATGAAACCCCTCAATCAAAGTTTACTAGTATTATGCATGACTTATATGTCGAATTTAAAACTTAAACCACCATAAAACAGGAAAGTAAAAAGGAAGCCAAAGAACAAATATACTTTGCATATGAGTAGAAGGCAATAAGAAGTTTAAGAAACTTACTCCTATTTTAGTGGTGAACCCCAACTTTAGCCAACATCGCATAGTACTCTATCTCAGACTTCTGAAAAGGAGGGCGCTTGTTGGTAATGATAACAGCTTCACTACAACCCAATAAAGAAAAAAAAAAAAAATGTTCATTTAACAAATCCCAAGAAATGAAATATTCCCATAACAAAGACTAGATCCAGTCAGAACCAATAATTTCTAAGTTCTCATGAAAATAGGGTCACAACCTAACAACTAAAACACAATTTCTTTCTAGGTCCCAGCTAAGAGTCATTTTAGTTCATAAAAGAAGCTCAAAAATGCGGAGATAATATAATCATCAATAATGAAATAAAACGAAAAATAAAGTTAATAGGTTAGGTTACCTTTGGAGCTTCTTAGGGTGTGAAGCACAGTTTTGTAACCCAAAGTGTACTTGCCACTCTTCATGACACAAGCAACCTACTACTGATGCTCTCATGGGACTTCTTCTACAAGAGTGAGCCATAATCAACTTATTTCTATTCTTTAATTAAGATTGAAATGGAATAAAGAAGAAAATAAAGAAGAAAGAAGAGAGACAGAGAAGGAGATGAGTTACAATCTTCTTGGCAGCCACCATTGCGTTAAGGCACTAGGGTTCTCACAAAACAGTTTTAAAGAAAAGCGAAGAGCTGTCTCAATGAATTTCCCTATAGTTTCCCTAACTCCAAAATCTTAACATTCAATCATAACCATCAAATTGAACACCAAAATCAACAGGATTTTAATTAAATCGATGAATTTTCTCCCATTACAATCTCTAAATTTAAAAAGAAAGAATGAGAAAGAGGCGAACGAACCAGATTGCGAAGAGATGGAGAAGTAGAGGGAAATTGATCATGAAGAAGAGAATTGATCTTGGAGACTGAATCTTCAAACCTTTGTTTCTCTCCGAGCTTTTTTTGCAATTCTCCCACGTTTCCGAGAATTGATCGGATTGGGGAGTTGGATCCAAAGGATCGAGGAGAGTCGGATCCATCAAAGTCAGAGGATTTCTTGGAAGAGAAGAAGAGTTTGTTCTTGAACACCATTGTTATGGTTAATTAAAGAGTGATTTTAAGCAGCCCTAGCATGTTAGAGATGTCAGGCTGCTGAAGAGAAACATTGAAGAAGATGAAAAGAGAAGAAAGGGAAAATTTTGAAAAATGGGTGGGAAATTTTGCCTTAATGAAAATTGGGGGGAAATTTTTGCCTTAGTGAAACTTTTGATGGGTGGGAAATTTTGTCTTAGCAAAATTTTTTATTTTTTATTTTTCAATTTAATCCTCGATAGTTTTAAATATCAACGATTGAGACTACAATTGACAAGAAAAAAACTCGTATAATTTATTTTTGACCAAATCTTTGACAGTTAATAATTGTCAAAAATCAAATAAAATAATCAAGAATTACAATTCTTGACATTTTTTTAGGACAGTAAGAAAATATGTCAACTCATTCTGTCAAGGAAAGTGTTTTTTTTTTTTTAATAGTGACATATTACAAATAGAACAATTATTTTAAAAAAGAATCATGAAACAAAGAAAACCCTTTAAAGCTTACCTCTAAAAGAATTAAATCACACTCAAATCAAAACCTAAACAAAAAAGAGATCGAAAGAACAAACCCACAAAAGAGTTTAAAAAATTCCCAGAAGATACACAAAAATAAATGTATAGAAAATAAAATAAAAAATCTAAAGAACAAGAAAGTGAATAAAAATGCGAACCTTAGTTGGATAAATCGATGAATATGAATCTGTCTCAAATGAGTATCCATAAAACAGAAAACTTAAATACCCAATTAAGAAAATAAATAGATATTATCAAACACCATTTGTTTATCAGCAACAATAAATTAATTTAAAGCACCCATTACAATTATAAAAGCCATTGCAATGTTAGATGAAAGAGAAGATAAAAGTAAAATCACCCATTACGAAGTTATAGCCACCCATTTAAGAACGTCATAAACAACAAATACTTAAACAAATTAAAGCAAATGTTGTAAAGAAATGAATTGAAAATAAAACAATAGAACCGAAATACCATCTGTAAAAGAATGAGTTTTGACATAAAAATAAAAAGAAGTTACCTTCAATGGGGTAATGTAGGTGGCAAAAGTAGAATCGAGGAGATGGTAAAGTGAAGAGGGAAACTGGATACAGAGGAGTGTGTGGAGATGAAGAGGACTCGAGTAAGAATAGGGAAATTGGGGTATTAGGGATTTGGTTTTAAGTTGGATTTATATAGGATGGGCTTTTAGTAATTGTTTCTAAAAACATAGGCATTTATTTATTTGATTAGTTATTTGTAACAACCAGTTTTAGTCACCATCTGTAACTTTCATGATGTAAACCATCAATTGCAACTAATATTTTAGGAAAAAAAAAAAAATTGCAACTAATGTTGTAGTTGCCACTGTCAAATTTTTGATATCTTAACTTTTTGTAACTAATTGATTTTGGTTACTAATAGTATATATCATTTTTAATAAACAATATTTAGTGGCTAACATTTTGTTTGCAAAAAAAATCATATTAACAACTTTAACTTTAGTTGCCAAAATAACATACCAAAAATTTCAATTTATTTCAAGTGGGAACATGGGGCGTCCAAACTCGCAAAATTTACTATTCATTTGGCAACTAAAATCTTAGTTGTTAAAAGAAGATAATTTGCAGCTAACTAATTAATTACGCAATAGTAATTTTAGTCACAAATTAAAACATTATTTTTTAATTTTACCGGGAAAGTGTGGCCCAAAAAAATTCACCAACTTTTAGCGACTAAATACATTTTAGTTGCTATACATGAGTTTTTGCAACTATTGTAATATGCACAAAATAATTAGTTGCCAAATGTACCTTAGGCCTTTCGTAATTATTGTTAGAAGCTTGGATATTTCGGTAATTGTATTATTTTGTAACTAATAAAAATAGTTACAAATTAATTAATAAATATTTGCATCTATATTCAGTAGTTACAAATAATTATTTTCCGTAACCATAATTTTAGTTGCTAAATCTCTTGTTGTAGTTTTCAATTGTGTTGTAATGCTTGGAAAATTTACCACGTAAGAATGGACAACCAAATAAATTAGTTGCTAATGTGATATTTTTTGTAACAAATCAAATTAGTAGCAGAATATTAATTTTAGATGCTAAAGACGGGAATAAATGGGCCCTAGAATTTTATTTCCCTTTAGCTGACCGATTGGAATTTAGTTACTAAATATGGGGCATTTGCAACTATTTTTGCCTAGTTGCAAAAAAATTGGTTACAAAAAGTACTTTTTCTTATAGTGATACTGTTATGCCTGAAAAGGTAGAGCTGACATAGAGCCTCATCAGTAAAGTATGGTCAGAGCTCAGTAGGATTCTATGCCGTCCAAGCATGGCCACGTCGCACCCAACGCAAGTGGCATGGATCATGTCAATGCAGTAGGTGGGCGCCAGACTAGCAAGCGGTCGGAGATTGCCCACGTGTTAAAACCCTGCTTTCATCGAGGAAATCCCTCGGGCAGGTGAACAATGGGACACAGAGAAAGATTTGCACGGCATCTACCCACTTGTAGCATTTGCAATCATTACCTTGAACTCTCCCACTATAAATAGAGGACTTCCCTCTCATTCGGGGGGATTAGCTAATTTTACACTTAAATAGCTCTCTTTGTCTGTCGGTCTATATGTCTGTCTGTCTATCTCTGTCTCTCTGTCTGTCTGTCTGTTTGTCTGTCTGTCTCTCTCTCTCTCTCTCTCTCTCTCTCTCTCTCTCTCTCTCTCTCTCTCTCTCTCTTGTATTCTCACTCAAATTGTAACTCAGCTCGTTGAATGCGACTTGATCCCTCTTTTATTAATACAATAGCAGTGGATGTAGGATTCGCTTTTGAGCATCTGAACCACTTTAAATACTGTTCTTCGCTATGTGTTTAATTCAACTCCCTTATATCACGTGTGACTTCTAAGTCCTTTTAGCATGTTACAAGTGCAAGTAGTTAGTGTTAAAATCCAACATCAACAGTTTGGCGCTAGAAGGAGGGTCTGATTTAGTACCTACTATTCATCAGAGAAATCTTTGACTAATCGGTCCCATAACAGCAAATGGCTCGTGACTTCGCATCTGAGCAAACTAGCCAGGGTAATGAAGCAATCCCCTAGGTACAGAAGGACACTTCTCCCAAAGTGCCACCAGTCCAGTAGAATATCCTAAGGAATATTCCTTCAAGCTCATAGCCCGACACAGCCGTTATGAGCTACCTGGAGAGGTTAAATAATACTCTTCAAACGGTCAACCGAAGGCTAGACTGATTGGATCGGGTCATGCCACCCGAATCTAATGAGACGCAACGATTGAATTTCCTCATTAAATTTGGGTGGCATGACCCGATCTAATCGGTCTAACCTTCGGCTAACCGTTTGAAGAGTATTATTAAACCTCTACAAGTAGCTCATGACGGCTGCGTCGGGCTGTGAGCTTGAAGGAATATCCCCTAGGATATTCTGCGGGACTGGTGGCACTTCGGGAGAAGTGTCCTTCTGTACCTAGGGGATTACTTTATTACCCTGGTTGGTTCGCTTAGATTCGAAGCCACGAGCCATTTGTTGTTATGGGACCGATTAGTCAGAGATTTCTCTGATGAAGAGTAGGTACTAAATTAGGTCCTCCTTCTAAGGCCAAACTGTTGATGCTGGATTTTGACATCAACTACTCGCACGTGTAAAATGCTAAAAGGACTTAGAAGTCACACATGATATAAGGGAGTTGAATTAAACACAGTATGAAGAACAGTATTTAAAGTGGTTCGGATGCTCAAAAGTGAATCTTAAATCCACTGCTATTGTATTAATAAAAGAAGGATCAGGTCACATTCAGCGAGCTAAGTTACAATTTGAGTGAGAATACAAGAGAAAGAGAAAGAGAGAGCTATTTAAGTGTAAAATTAGCTAATCCCCCTTAATGAGAGGGAAGTCCTCTATTTATAGTGTAAGAGTTCAAGTTAATGATTGCAAAGGCTGCAAGTGGGTAGGTGCCGTGCAAATCCTTCTCTATGTCCCATTGTTCACTTGCCCGAGGGATTTCCTTGACTAAAGCAGGGTTTTGACATGTGGGCGATCTCCGGCCGCTTGTTGGTCTAGCGCCCACCTACTGCACTGACAAGAGCCATGCCACTTGCGCTGGGTGCAACGTGGCCACGCCTAGATGGCATAGAACCCTAGTGAGCTCTGACCATACTTTACTGATGGGGCTCTACGTCAGCCCTACCTTTTCAAGCATAACAATTACCTTGAACTCTCCTACTATAAATAGAGGACTTCCCTCTCATTTGGGGGGATTAGCTAATTTTACACTTAAATAGCTCTCTCCCTCTCTCTCTCTCTCTCTCTCAAATTATAACTAGCTAGTTGAATGCGACCTGATCCCTCTTTTATTAATACAATAGCAGTGAATGTAAGATTCGCTTTTGAGCATCCGAACCACTTTAAATACTGTTCTGCACTCTGTGTTTAATTCAACTCCCTTATATCACATGTGACTTCTAAGTCCTTTTAGCATTTTACATGTGCGAGTAGTTGGTGTCAAAATCTAGCATCAACAAATACAAATTCTTACATGCATGCGTTTTCATTTTTCTAAGATGCTTGTAAGATAAAATTATGTGGCCCATTAAGATGTAAATAATATTATGGTTTAAAAAATAATTGCCCATTTACAATTTCTAATTAATGGGTTATACACATTGATGGAATGTGTGCCACACAATTTACTATAGCATGTGATGTACTATAGCACAACTGGTTTCTCAATAGTCGTCATATGAATAGTGGGCTGTCGATACTGTAGCATGTTGATGGAACTTCTATTTAAGGGAGGTTTATGCTCAAGAAAATTGGTCCTCTCTTTACCTGTTAAAGAATACCTGAATGTATTTCTCCGTTATTCAAAAATTACAGGTTTTGAGAATTAAAGAAAGGAAAGGAGAGAGAAATCAGTATTTTTCATCATAGAAATCATCATAACCAGTATCAATGGCTCAAAGTATATCTGCTGATTATATTTATTATTGTTTTATAACATGTGAAATTCATGAAATTCAAAGATCATGTGAGTTTAGAATTCATGAATTTTCTTGTTAAAGCATGTAATGAGAATTTGTGTTATTCGAGTTTAATTGCCAATATAATAAATATGTTTTTCACATGACTAATGATGTTTGATGTTTGACGATATCAATTGATGATTAATGATGTTTGATGAAACCGCCTTTGTGGTTGGATCTTGTTGAATACCGCCTTTACGACTAGATTTGTTTGTAATTTGTCTTTGTAATTGAAATATATCATTGTGTATTCACCAAAGCTACATATGGTACTATATCATAGCCAAAAACTTTTATGACCTGTTGGAGGTAGAAGAATAATGAAGAAGAAGAAGAACTAGGGTTAATTCGATTTTTCAAAAAATATTAAGAAGGTCCCTTACTGTTAAGGAAACATCATTAAGGGCTTAAATTGTTAGGAAATGATAAGGTCCCTAAATTATTGGATAATATTTGACCCCTAAAGTTTATGTTAATTGTGTTGTGGCCCCTAAAATTTGTTGTAATTTTTGGGTCCCTAAAGTTTATTGTACTTACTAGTGACCCTAAATTCATATAACAATTACTTTTAGAATTTATTTTTATGTATATTTGTTAATTACCAAAGTTGTCAAATCATTAAGATAAATAAATTTTAAATTACATAACATTATTTCAATTGCCTGTACAGTTTGATGCTATGAAAGACATTATAATTGTTTATTTGTGGGTAAATTGAATTCATTGGTACAAGACATTTTAGGATCACCCAATGGTTGATTAATTGTTCTTATAACTAATGAAAATAATCATTGGTAATTGAGATGTGCTATTAGTTTCATTTACATATCCAAAGATAGTTTATGTTTCCATTTAGTGCATTTATAATGACTAAATTACGTGTAATTTAATTAGCATCATTACATCTATTATGTGTCGTTGTATCACTCAAAGGAGATCACTAATATATATCTATTATTTAGTTGAATTATGTGTTTGAATCTTATTTATGTGTTTAATTTTATAACTCAAAGCATTAATATATGCAGTGCATATTCATGTTTCTCTTCATTTGCAAGCCTCATTTGTACCTATGTTTAATGGACTTAATTTCTCTTATTGGTGTGAGCAAATACAATTCCGCTTAGGCGTTCTAGATCATGTTTTGTCACCTCAATCAGAGAAACCATATGCTATTACTAATGCTAATAGCGAAAAACAAATGATCTACAATTATGCTTGGGTAAGATCAAACATATTGAGCTTAATGTTTATGCCAATGAGTTTAGTAAACAGCATCAAGTCCACTCTTCCCAAGACTGATAGTGCTAAAGAGTTTATGAAATTTGTAGAAGAGCGTTCCCAAACAGTTGATAAGTCTCTTGCCAGGACATTAATGGCCACTTTAACCACCATGAAGTTTGATGGTTCTCATGGCATGTATGATCATGTTATTGAAATGTCAAACATTGCAACAAGAATTAAGTCCTTGGGGATGAATGTGGATGAGAACTTCCTTGTTCTGTTTATCATAAATTCACTGCGTCTTAAATATGGTCCATTCCAAATGAACTACAATATCATGAAAGATAATGGAATGTTGCAGAACCCTAATATATGACAAATATTCCGAGAGAGGGGGGGGGGGGGGGGGGTTGAATAGGAATTAAAAAAATTTAATGCGGAGTATCAATACTCAACAACCCAAAAGCAATGAACTATTGATAACAATAAATATAAGCAACAAATGTGTAGGAAATATTAAATGAGTTGAGAGAAGAGAAATGGTTAGAGATTATAGTGGTTCGGAACTTTGATCAAGAGATAGTCTGACAAGATTTTGTCTAGCAAGATGTATAAAAATATTTTTGTGAATGATTCCCTCTAAGCTAGGCTGATACACAATATGAGTTTTAATTTTTCTCTAATACAAGTTTGAGGACAAATGATGTTCAAGATTGAACTCTAGGGTTTGTAACAATGATAGAATAAATGTTGCACTCTTCTCCTCTTTTTTCTTTGAAAAATCTCACTCATTTATATCTTGAACAATCCCTGAAATAAATTAGCGCCCTTTCTTCATTTAAGGCATTATTGTAGTTTTCTGAAAAATCCCAAAAGTGGAACGTCCATTCTTGACACCAGCGGTCATTTTTCTTTGAATTTTAGGGTTGGAAAGGTCGTTACCCTACTTGAGATGATCATTATCCTATTGTGAACGGGCGTCCCCAATCGAGAACGGTCGTTCCTTCTTGAATCCTTTGAAGCCCAAAAAATTCTAGAATTGTGAACAACTTCATGAAATGGCATCATTCCACTTGGAATGACTTGATGAATTCTTGGAATGGGAATTAATTGAGGTCGTTTGGGTATGACTCTTTGAATTTTCAAATCCTTGACTTGAGCTCGATTCTTTTAAGTCCAAAGTCTTGACTTCATATGGAACGGGCATTCCCCTCATGGAATAGGCATTCCTCTCTGATTTGTGGAATTTTTTCAAGATTTTAGAACATCGAACGGTGTGATGAAATTACGTTGTTCATGATGCAACGATCTTGAAGAATGGCCGTTCATTCTGGTTGTTCCTTCTCCAGACTTATGTTTCAACATTTTCTTCTAAGTCTTTAGATGTGCTTGGAACGACTTGAGGAAACAATCATTTGGTCTAGAACAACTTGACTAGAAGTTATCTTCATTTTGGATATAATGTTGAATAGCTTGACTAAACGATGTCATTCCACTTGGAATGACTTTACTAGGAGTTATTTTTCAAAACGTAATTGATTGGAATGAGTGTTCCAGTTCCACCAGGAAAACTGCATTTTCATTTTGGTTATGACTTATGTCATACCTTTGTACATTTGTTAGTCCTTAAACAATCTTATGAATAGTTTTGGCACATTAAAACACATGAGGGCTTAACGATCTCCCCCTTTTTGATTGATGACAAAACTAAGCAAAATTGACTTTAGTAAAAAAATCAAGAAAATGCAAAAACTCTCCCCTTTTCTATAAGCATAGCCTTTCAACAAGTTTAAAGCAAAAATAACTTCATTTTTTTTAGCAAAAGCTCCCCCTCACATCAAGCTTCCCATACACATAAACACAATAATCTCAAAATACTCAACACATGTAAATATTCATTCAACAATAATTCATCAACACAAACACTCCAAATGAATATCTCTCTCGTCAACACAGCAACTTCTCAATATCAACACAACACAACTCAATACTTGTCCCCCTGTTTGTCATCAAACAAAAACAAGTTTAAGGTATCAAGTTGCATCAACATCCACATAATCAATATCCACAAAGTATGATGAAAAGAAATTTAAAGAAGATAATATCATTCATTCATAATCATGAGAATTGTAAATGTAAACAACAATAAAATCAAGTGTACTAAAGTACACCAAAAGTATCCTTGTGTGCAAATATAACAAAATAAGAGTCGAAGATAAAATATGGAATAAATCCTATGACTCTAAAGTTGAGGTGGCTGAGGTGGCTAATGTGTCATGGAATCTTGGAGGTGATTAAGCTCAATAGTAACCTTAGACATTTGGTCGCTCAGCATGAAGAACTTTGTATTTACTTCTGTTCTTAGCTAATCGAACTCCTCAGCAAAAAGAGATTGCATTCTCTCATAAACCTCATCGGCTTGTCTTGGAGGCATAGAACTTGATTCGGCCTCAATCCTTGTCCTTTTTCTTCTTTCATCCGATGGTGTTGCTTCACTTGATGACTCAGTCTAATAATCTTGCCTTTCCTCACCTTGTCTTGGCCTGCCCTCTGGAGGAACCATCTCCCATTCATCATTTCTTTTTAATCTCACCATTTGCATCTTTTGTAGCACATTTCCATTGAGAAGATTTGAATCATTAAACGTTTCTTTTTGTGGTGCATCTATCTCGATAATCTCTAGGTTAAGCTCGTTGCAAAAGAATGTGATCAACATCCCTATTGGTATCTCGTCGGAACCTTTCTTGATTTCCTCATCTTTTTATCAAGAGGGGTTGTGTTCACTTTCTTCTCCATTTATACAGCTTCCATAGTAAATCCTGTGGTCACCTGCCTTTTGTTTTCTTTCTGGCGTTGAAAAGCATATAAATCTGTGAAATATCCTAGGGCAAGATCTATAAGCTTGGTTGACTTCGACCTATGTGCATCATATGACACTATATCGGATACCATGCACCATGCATTGCCCCAACTCCAATTTCTAGAGGGCCATACAACCTTTTATAGCTACACTCTAACCATCTAGCCAATGCTGCAAAAGATTCACCATGCTCCATTTTTTTCATCTAACTTTATGGTCTAAGGAGGATATTCTTCAGTCCCAATCTCTACTACCTCCAAACTACTAATATATTCATATACTAATGCTATTTCCATCTAAATGTATTCCTACCAACTTCCTCCAGTTTAAATTTCTGTCCAACCAAAATTCTATTTTCTAAACAAACTTCTCAAATAGCCAATCAAATGTTCTTCCAAGGAATATACCTTTTCCTCCATCTTTCTAAATCTCTCTTGTATTCAGGATCTCTAAAAACTACACCATTTGGACCATTGAGGTCCCTAAGGAGGTAGGGTTCCATTTGTAGCCCTTTTGTCCTAGGCATGATTGTTGAATGTTTAGGAAAGATTTGGAATGATTTGGTAGGAATTTGGTGAAAAAGTTGACAGAGCAAGGAGGTTATGCGTGTTCATTCGTAAAAATGAAACGTTTTATTTATAGCTTCATTGGAATGACCATTTGCGATGTCAAAACGGGCGCTTCTAGGGTTTTAACCTTGTTTTAAGGCGTTTAACATGAACGAGCATTCCTAGGATTGAACAACCTTTAGATTAGATGACTGAGGAAAGACCGTTCCATCAAAACTCTTAGGAGAAATTTCAATATTTTTGACCTTTTTTGCACATGACTACAACATTATCTGATAAATATCCTAGACATTTTAATCACTTGGAGAGTGTTTATGTGTGAAAGAATATCAAATTGACAACAACCACAAGGTTCCATCAACTCGATTTCTTCAATCAATTCAAACAAAGTTCATCAACTAGACATGCGTTGGACCCTTGTGTGTTTGATGCCAAATCAGCAAATAATTTATAAGGACTAACAAAATTCTAAGGCATGACATAATTCATACCAAAATGAAAATGCAGGTTTTAATCTTGATTATCCTCTGGAACATGACAGGCTATTCGCAAGTGTCGAAATCGACAAGTAATAAAGCTCGAGTAACGAGTGTCGAATCCCAAGAGAACTACTTACCAAGTACCAAACTAATCTATTTTATTACTATTGATAAACAACATTTTAAGAAGGATTTAATGAAAATAAAACAAACTAAACTAAAACAGAGCAGAATTGTATTATACTTTGGTAAAAAATCAATATGATAAACCTAGGCACATATTTTACACTAATTTATCCTATGCATTAACAATTATTGCTAACCTAATTAAATTATTCTAAGGTCAACTCCCTAAAATTTCACTAACTTTCTCTAGACACATTACGAATTAACCCTTAAGCAACAACCCAAAATATCTCTAAGTTGGATTTAGAATTTAAAGATCATTAAATTTATGGAATTTACAGAGCCTCACAGATCGCGGTAACCTATCTCTAGCATTCCTCAATTTATGTTTTATTACCTTAGATTAATCAGGTTTCATCTCTCATCTCAACCCAACCATAATCATTCAACTCTCGGATTATAAGAATTGAAAGCATTACACACAATAATAAAACTTAGAATTAATGCTCAATTAAATTAACAACAATAAAATCAACACATATTCATAAATTAGGCTACATATTTAGCCCTAGAAAAAGAAATTTAGTTCATAATTGCAATACTAAAAACACCTTGTATTCTAACATAATTTCAAGAAAAAAATAGAAAAAATTCTTAATTGTGAAAAAAACTACAGAATTCGATCTCCAAATAGTGCGCTCTCTCTCTTCTCTAATCTCTCTAAAAACTAATTAAAGAGCCTTATTTATAGTGCTAGGGTTTTGGAGGTTAATTAGGAAAGAATTAAATGCTTAAACAAGTCAATATTCGGACTAGAAATAAAATAATCCAAACAGCCGCTCCTCGCTGCAGCGACATAAATGGTTATTGCAGCATCGTTCTTTCTCCCACTGACTCTTAATCTTCAAAATTGGAAAAGTCATCAACACAAACTTTTAGCACTCTTAATAAGCTTTCCAATGCCAAAAGAACATCAAAGTCTAATTTCTACAGCTCAAGTACGTCAAAAAATCAAAGCATCTCATCTTGAAGAATTTCTAGGTTTTAAGCTCATCTTCAACGCATCATAACTTCCTCATTTCAATTTGATTCTTGCACCATTTGATCTACTCGTCACAAATTCCATCAACACCATTCTTCTTCTTCTCAAATATTTTTTTAACCTAAAAATACTCAAATACACCCAGTGACCCCATAAAATTTATGAATATAATATTAACCAAATTTCGTAGTTTAACACATTCACAATAATCCATTGAATCACTAACAAAATATGTATTTTCAAGCTTTTATCAGAACACTCTTCAATATTTTGAAGATATCTTGGCTAGAGAGATCCAAATACGATGATTCTTGTGGTTGGAAGATAATTCAAAGATCTAAAAGTGTATAACATAAGTTCACCAATCAGCCAGTGTCGAGGAGAAAATCTAGCTACAAGCTTACAATCTAGAAATCAACATCCAAACTATCTTTCATGTAGTTTAGGTATAACTTTGGCTACAACATCATAATGATTGATGTTGTGAACTTGGAAATAATTATAGTATAAACTTTTATGTTCATACATTCACCCATTTCAGCAGGGTCAAGAAGGAATCAAGTTGAGTCTGGAAAAATTAAGATCTAGAACATCTCTTCGGTATTTCAAAGATAACTTTTGCTACAAATATCATAATTACATTATTCTTGAGGTGTCAGAAAGATAATTCAAAGGGTAAAACTTTCATGTTTATGAATTTGCCCAAATAAGTTGGAATCATGGAGGAAGCTTGTTCCAAGACAATGAATGTCCATCATCTATTCTCAAGCCATTCTAGGTATGAAGACCTTGTTCCATTAAGTTGTTCATGGTTTTGTTGAATTTTGAAATTTGGAGATTCACAGGAATGACGTTCATCAAGTCTCAAGTTTTCCATGCATGAACAACACCGTTCCTCCAAGCCGTTCATGATTCTAGAAAATATGGACTTGCTCAAAGATTAGGCTATAGCTTTATCTAGAAACTCCAAATTTAACTCATAAAATGAGTTAGAATATGACTGAAATAGCTTTCCAATGATATATAGCTTGCACATATAAAAAGAAGGAACAACCACCCAAATCCAAATTTCATTTTATGACCATTGGAGTCAGGAACGGTCGTCGCGTAATGGACCCTTTCCACTGGGTTCTGTAGTTCATTAAATGAAGCAATGGCCATAATGTCTATATCTAAAATTAGAGTATAAAAATGCACTTTGAAGAAGAAAGATCAAGGGAGAAGAACACAAAATCTATTGCAATACTCAAAGTTTGTTAGTATATGCCCTAGAACCAATCGTATTGGCAGTTGTAGGACATTATTTCTTGTAAATATTTATTATTACAAAAGAAAGAGTTCTGTTTTTCACATGTTTGTTACTGCTTTGTTTACAATACACACACACACACACACACACACACTGGATGATGTGGATCTTAAGAAGATTAAATCATCAAAACATTCCCTACGTAAGTTATCTGGCAATAACATTGCATAGTAAACATGCTAATGTCCCCATTGAATATCATGTGAGGGTATTTGGTGGTGTTATAAGAGTTATGTCCCTAGGCTTAGCATGGATAAACAATTAGTGAACATTTTATCAATATGACGATTACATAAATCACATGGACAATTAGAATGTGGTCAATGATGCATTTGGATCGTACAAGTGTACCACTGATCCTTAGACATGAGATAATGGTTGGATTCGCACATAGGATGCATATGGTTCATATGGTATGTACCATGGGCTAGTCATGTCTTATGCAAGAAGCCAGTTTGGTCATATTTTTATTCATGTGAGGACAAGTGATGGTCAAAAGGATCCGATGACTTGAAATAGTTTGATCTTGAGTTCTGTCGAATGTCATAAACATTGGAAAAAGCGAATATCTAGCCACAGTATACAAAGATGTCATAGAAGTATTTCATGATATCACTTTATGTATTGATTGACGATTCGATTAAAATTATGTTAAGGGTTTTAACATACCATGAACCATTCTTAATAGGATTAGACATGGAGGGTTTACTACACGGTTACGACGAATAGGTTCATTGGAGTTAAACTTCATTGTTTCTTAGGTTATGGAGAATTGTTAGATGCCTACCATGATCGGTGGGAATTTTGATCATAAGTTATGACGACATATCAGAATACGATATTGGGCCCACAGTATGTTATAGTGAACCAAGTGGTCACACCTAAAAAAACAAGTATGAGAAAAAGGGTAATACATATCGTTAAAGGTTAACAATGTTTGGAGTAACGTGTACATCCGAATTAATGTATTGTGAGAAATGATTACTCATGGAAAGAAGCACTTATCAGGGTAATATGGTCATTTGGTCATTATTGAATTAGATTCATAATGGGCTAATATATATTTATTGGATTAATTCAATAAGGGGTTGATATTTATATTTTTTATTGGATTGGATTCAAGATGGGCCAATATTATTTTATTGGATTGAATTCAATATTGGGCCAATATATGTATATAAAATGGATTAAGCTAATGGGTCCTTGATTATAATTTTTGTTTGCAGGACTATTTTAAATTTAAATTGTTTCAAGGACTTGGAAAAAATATTGAAATTGTATTAAGGAGTTAATAACTTTCAAAATTACAAAAAAGGTTCCAAGTATAATATACACTATAATCCCATTTAACGTAATTTTTACATTATCTCTTCTCACCCAAAAGCCAAAACTTTTTTCTCTCTTCTTCCATCTTGTGTGGATACACTTTGATGAAAATCTTTCATCTCCAATCAAAGTAAAGTTTGTAAGCTTTAAAGGTACTAATTCCTCCTATTGTGTTAATTACATGCCATGTGAACTTTACTTCTGTCTCAACCTTTTTTCACATTTTACTTGCTTATCTATCAAGTTCATCATTGATCTTCCCTCACTCTATTTGTACTCAATCTTCTATCTTTAGAGAGAGAAACCTTGTAAAACATTGAGTGTATCAGCCTAGCTTAGAGGTAATCTTTCCAAACCTTTATACACCTTTAAGGGTGAAATCCTGTAAAACTGGGGCAAAATCTGTAAACTAGAGGCAAATCCTTCAAACTATTTGTTGCGAAATCATGTAAACTAGTGTATTTGCGAAATCGAGTTTAGTGGAACTTCAAGGAAGTTGCCTTGAAGAAGTGGATGTAGGATGCTTGTGGTATAGCTCTGAACCAATATAAACTCTGAGCATTTCTCTTCCCTTAACTCATTTATATTCCCTCCATTTTTATTGCTTGCTTACCATTACTGCTCATCATTATAACTCCTCATTGTTCATCATTATCACTTGCTCTTATTCATTGCTCATATTTATAACTCCTCTCATTTGTTCTCTTCATTGCTTATCTTTATGATCATTAACATTTTCATTCATTGTTGTTGAGTTTATTTATGAGTAATGCTTGGGCACTAACCATTTGTACTATCCAAGTACTAACATTGAAATTTAAATCCCCCCCCCCCCCCCCCCCCCCCCCCCCCCAAAAAAAAAATTCAAATTTCAATATTAGTACTTGGATAGTACAAATTGGTTAGTGCACATAGTATTATTCTTTTTTTATGCCATTGATTAGTCAAACTCATTGTTATTCATTGGCGTTGTTGATAGTTTTTATTTCCAATTATTTTTATAGATTCCTATTCACCTCCCCAGGAATATTTGCCATTAGGGTTTTACACATGCATATCAAAAGAAGTATTGAACATAATAGGTATACCATCTCTATGAAAGACTTTCCACTAATTTCTTATGTCCAATCCTATATTGTCCCTGAAAGGCTCATTTTAGGTGCTTGTATAGATTTCCTACACAAGCTATTGCAAAAGCAAATTTAGAGCACCTACTCTTCATCCCAACTTTTACCTTGCATTTGGATGGATCAAATCATTAATGAGGTTATATACAGAATTGCAATTTGGTTTTGTTGATGCGATTTCCTTATCGCTAAATCCCGAGAGTAAACATGTGTCACTAAGATACTCATTGACTCTGGGAGAACGGAGATGGGTGCATGATTCTTGGGAATCAGCATAAGGACTCGTGTCGCAGTGAGGTGCCAAGGTGGTGATGAGCCTCCAATGACATAGAAAAACTAACTGACATTTTTAAAGTGTTTCGGCTGAGAAAATGAATAAGCCTATGTCTACTGTTTATTATTTCTTTGTGTAGTTTGGGGAACAAAAGATGAATTTTTCAATAATCAGAAAAATCCTTTATGCGTTGATGCCTAGGATTGAGAAGAGAATGGTGCTTTGTTATTCTTTCCCTGTGTCTTTCTATGTATATGTTTGTGTATGTCTCTGTGTTTGTGTTTGTCTCCCTCTTCTCTCCTATGGTTGCTACCTTTTATATAGGAAGAGAGTTTTTGAATGTCATGATGGCAATGCGTCAGCCACATTGTTGATGTTGTATGATGGCTGGAAGCTCATGCCCTTAGTTCGTAGCAGAGGTGTGAAATCTGGTTAACCAAATTGAATTGCCTACTTTTCAAACGAACCGGTTTTTCGGTTCAAAGGATAAGCTGAACTAAACCAAACCTAATTATCCCTTGAATTGGTTATTAACAAAACCAAATTATTAGTTCAGTTATCGATTAATCGATTTTATAAAACTACCACTATATCAGTAAACCTAATTTGAATTTCTAAATATAATCCAATTTACCTATACACAAACCACAATTTCTCACGTTCTAGTTAAAAAATACACACTCCCAATGATCGAATAAGTAAATCAACCTTTCAATTTGCTGGAAATTTTCTAGTTCACAATCAATTCATTCCAAGGGCTTATGATGCTAGAGCGTCTAACGAACCCTCATACTTTCCTCAACAAAACCAACCCCCCACCGACTGTCCCCACTCGCCATTTGCTATCCACGATCCACTCTCATAGCCATGCAATAGTCGCCCTGTGCGACCTTTTTGCATTGCAAATCGCCCTTTTTCCCCTTTCTGTGCCCCCCATATTTCACCTTGGTTTTTTTGTGGTTGTTGTTTGTTGTCTATTTTTTTATCGCCAAATAACCTCCACTAACCCAAAATCTCCTCTCCAAAACGAAGAGAGAAAGAAAAAGAAAAAGAAAGAGAAAACTAGTGAAGGAGAAGAAATGGAGAAGTCAAAAAAGAAAAAGAAAGAGAAAAGTGAAAGGAGAAGAAGACGAAAAAGAAAAAGTGGAGAACGAGAGGAAGAGAAGAAGAAAAACTAAAAAGAAAGAGAAAAGTAGTGATAGGAGAAGAAGACAAAAAAGAAAAATAAAAAGTGGAGAAGCAGACCCAAGAAATAGTGGGGGAGAAGTAGGGATTTTTAGTTTTTTTTTTTTTCAAAACTGGTTTTCAAAATTTGTTTCAGTTAACCGGTTTGACATTGCCCTTAAACCATTAACCAAACCGAAAAATCAGTTTGATCATTTTTGAAAACAGAAACAGAATCGATTAATCCCAAAAACTAGTTTTTTGGTTTCGTTTCAGTGTAGTTTCCCGGTTTGGTTTGATTCTTTTTTTTTTTTTTGTTTGGGCAGCCCTAGCCGTAGCTAATGATGGATGTCCCCTCTAATAGTAGGTGCCTTTACAAGTATCCTTTTGGCTAGGTTGCATGGAGAGCACATAGAGCTTGTATGGCTGCGTACTATTCAATCGGAGTATGTGTAGGAACCATGTCGTGACAAGCACAGAATAACAATAAAAACTCTTGCCATGCACGATTCCCTTACCCAAGATCACGATTTCTACTGATAATCAACATAAAATAACCATACAAGGTTATGTAGTTTACCTCTGTTGGTGACTCCTCCTTTGGATCTCTCAAACAAGTTGCTATCAATCCAACATAGGATTGAGTCCGTCAGTATCCACACGAAGGCAGGCTCGGGATCACCCTAGGATTGACTGCTAGATCAATCGGAGGGCTTAAGTGAAGGTGGCGGAAATTGAGAGAGAAAACTCTTAGGGGTGACTAGGGTTTTTACATTTTGGGGAGAGAGAGATAGAGAGAGAATAGTTTGACTTTAATTCAACTATTTTTTCATAGNATGATTTTATTACCTTAGACTAATCAGGTTTCATCTCTCGATCTCAACCCAACCCATGATATCATTCAACTCTCGGATTTATGAGAATTGAAAGCATTACACACAATAATAAAACTTAGAATTAATGCTCAATTAAAATTAACAACAATAAAATCAACACATATTCATAAATTAGGCTACATATTTAGCCCTAGAAAAAGAAATTTAGTTCATAATTGCAATACTAAAAACAACCATTGTATTCAATAACATGAGTTCAAGAAAGAAAATAGAAAAAATTCTTTAATTGTTGAAAAAAAACTGCAAGAATTCTGATCTCCAAAATAGTGGCCGCTCTCTCTCCTTCTCTAATCTCTCTAAAAACTAATTAAAGAGCCTTATTTATAGTGCTAGGGTTTTAGAGGTTAATTAGGAAAGAATTAAATGACTTAAACAAGTCAAATTCGGACTAGGAAAATAAAATAATCCAAACAGGTCTGCAATCCATCGCTGCAGCGACATAAATGGTTATTGCAGCGATCGTTCTTTCTATCCCATGACTCTTAATCTTCAAAATTGGCAAAGTCATCAACACAAACTTTATAGCACTCTTAATAAGCTTTCCAATGCCAAAAGAATCATCAAAGTCTAATTTCTACAGCTCAAGTTACGATCAAAAAATCGAAGCATTCTCATCTTGAAGAATTTCTAGGTTTTAAGTCTCATCTTCAACGCATCATAACTTCCTCATTTCAATTCTGATTCTTGCACCATTTGATCCTACTCGTCACAAATTCCATCAACACCATTCTTCTTCATTCAAATATTTTTTATAACCTAAAAATACTCAAAATGCACCCAGTGACCCCATAAAAGGTATTTATGAAATAATTAACCCAAATTTCGTAGTTTAAACACATTTTCCATAAATAATCCAATTGAATCACTAACAAAATATGTATTTTCAAGCTTTTATCAGAAAACTCTTCAATATTTTGAAGATATCTTTGGCTAGAGAGATCCAAATACGATGATTCTTGTGGGTTGGAAGGATAATTCAAAGATCTAAAATGTGTATGAACATAAGTTCACCCAAATCAGCCAGTTTCGAGGAGAAAATCTAGCTACAAGCTTACAATCTAGAATAATCAACATCCAAAACTATCTTTCAATAGTTTAGGTATAACTTTGGCTACAAACATCATAATGATGTGATGTTAGTGAACTTGGAAATATAATTTATAGGGATAAAACTTTTATGTTCATACATTCACCCATTTCAACGGGGATCAAGAAGGAAATCAAGTTGATGGTCTGGAAAAATTAAGATCTAGAACATCTCTTCGGTATTTCAAAGATAACTTTTGCTACAAATATCATAATTACATTATTCTTGAGGTGTCAGAAAGATAATTCAAAGGGATAAAACTTTCATGTTTATGAATTTGCCCAAATAAGTTGGAATCATGGAGGAACGCTTGTTCCAAGACAATGAATGTCCATTCATCTATTCTCAAGCCATTCTAGGTATGAACGACCTTGTTCCATTAAGTTGTTCATGGTTTTGTTGAATTTTGAAATTTGGAGATTCACAGCGGAATGACTGTTCATCAAGTCCTCAAGTTTTCCATGCATGAACAACACCGTTCCTCCAAGCCGTTCATGATTCTAGAAAATATGGACTTGCTGCAAAGATTAGGCTATAGCTTTATCTAGAGAACTCCAAATTTAACTCACTAAAATGAGTTAGAAATATGACTGAAATAGCTTTCCAATGATATATAGCTTGCACATATAAAAAGAAGGAACAACCATGCCCAAATCCAGATTTCAAATTTTATGACCATTGGAGTCAGGAACAGTCGTGCGTGATAATGGAACGCCCGTTCCACTGGGTTCTGTAGTTCATTAAATGAAGCAATGGCCATAAATGTCTATATCTTAAAATTAGAGTATAAAAATGCACTTTGAAGAAGAAAGATGCAAGGGAGAAGAACACGAAAAATCTATTGCAATACTCAAAGTTCTGTTAGTATATGCCCTAGGAACCAATCGTATTGGCAGTTGTAGGACATTATTTCTTGTAAATATTTATTATTAACAAAAGAAAGAGTTCTTGTTTTTCACATGTTTGTTTACTGCTTTGTTTATACAATACACACACACACACACACACACACACTGGATGATGTGGATCTTCAGAAGATTAAATCATCAAAACATTCCCTACGTAATGTTAATCTGGCAATAACATTGCATAGTAAACATGCTAAATGTCTCCATTGAATATCATGTGATGGTATTTGTGTTGGTGATTATAAGAGTTATGTCCCTAGGGCATTAGCATGGATAAACAATTAGTGAACAATTTATCAAATATGACTGATTACGATCAATCACATGGACAATTAGAATGTGGTCAATGATGCATTGTATGATCGTACCAGTGTACCACTGATCCTTAGACATGAGATATAATGGTTGGATTCGACATAGGATGCATATGGTTCATATGGTATGTAAGCATGGGCTAGTCATGTCTTATGCAAGAAGCCAGTTTGGTCATATGTTATTCATGTGTGAGGACAAGTGATGGTCAAGAAAGGATCCGATGACTTGAAATAGTTTGATCTTGAGTTCTTGTCGAATGTCAATAAACATTGGAAAAAGCGAATATCTAGCCACAGTATACAAAGATGTCATATGAAAAGTAGTTTCATGATATCACGTTTATTGTATTGATTGACGATTCGATTAAAGATTATGTTAAGGGTTTTGACATACCATGAACCATTCTTAATTAGGATTAGACAGTGGAGGGATTTTACTACACGGTACGTACGATCGAAAATAGGTTCATTGGAGTTTAACTTCATTGTTTCTTAGGGGTTATGGAGAATTGTTAGATGCCTACCATGATCGGTGGGAATTTTGATCATAAAGAGTTATGACGAAACATATCAGAATACGATATTGGGCCCACAGTTAGGTTATAGTGAACCTAAGTGGTCACACCTAAAAAAACAAGTATGAGAAAATAGGGTAATACATATCGTTAAAGGTTAACAATGTTTGGACGTAAACGTGTACATCCGAATTAATGTATTAGTGAGAAATGATTACTCATGGAAAGATAGCACTTATCAAGGGTAATATGGTCATTTGGTCATTATTGAATTAGATTCAATAATGGGCTAATATATATTTATTGGATTAAATTCAATAATGGGTTGATATATTTATATATTTATTGGATTGGATTCAAAGATGGGCCAATATATATATTTATTGGATTGAATTCAATATTGGGCCAATATATGTATATAAAATGGGATTAAGCTAAATGGTGTGCCTTGATTATAAATTTTGTTTAGATCAAGGACTCATTTTAAATTTAAATTGTTTCAAGGACTTGGAAAAAATATTGAAATTGTATTAAGGAGTTAATAACAATTTCAAAATTACAAAAAAAGTTCCAAGTATAAATATACACGTATAATCCCATTTAACGTAATTTTTACATTATCTCTTCTCACCCAAAAGCCAAAAACATTTTTTCTCTCTTCTTCATCTTGTGGTGGATACACTTTGATGAACAATCTTTCATCTCCAATCAAAGCTACAAAGGGTTGTAACGCTTTAAAGGTACTAATTCCTCCCTATTTGTGTTAATTACATGCCATGTGAACTTTACTTCATGTCTACACCATTTTTCCACATTTTACTTGCATTATCTATCAAGTTCATCATTGATCTTCCCTCACTCTATTTGTACTCAATCTTCTATCTTTAGAGAGAGAAACCTTGTAAAACATTGAGTGTATCAGCCTAGCTTAGAGGTAATCTTTCACAAACCTTTCTATCAACCTTTAAGGGTGGAAATCCGTAAACTAGGGCAAAATCATGTAAAACTAGAGGGCAAAATCCTGTCAAACTATTGTGTGGGCGAAATCATGTAAAACTAGTGTATTTGGCGGAATCTGAGTTTAGTGGAACTTCAAGAAAGTTGCCTTGAAGAAGTTGAATGTAGGATGCTTGTGGGTATAGCTCTGAACCATATAAATCTCTGAGCATTTCTCTTCCCTTAACTCATTTATTATTCCCTCCATTTTATTGCTTGCTTACCATTACTGCTCATCATTATAACTCCTCATTGTTCATCATTATCACTTGCTCTTATTCTTGCTCATATTTATAACTCTCTCTCATTTGTTGCTCTTCATTGCTTATCTTTATTGATCATTAACATTTTCATTCATTGTTGTGTGAGTTTATTTATGAGTAATGCTATGTGCACTAATCAATTTGTACTAATCCAAGTACTACCATTGAAAATTTGAAATTCTCCCACCCCCCCCCCCCCCCCCCCCGGGCCCCAAAAAAAAATTCAAATTTTCAATATTAGTACTTGGATTAGTACAATTGGTTAGTGCACATAGTATTATTCTTTATTTATTGCCATTGATTAAGTCAAACTCATTGTTATTCATTGGCGTTGTTGATAGTTTTTATTTCACAATTATTTTTATAGATTCTCACCTCCCTCTAGAATATTTGCCATATAGGTTTTACACATGCATATCAAAGAAAGTATTGAACATAATAGGTATACCCATCTCCATGAAGAGACTTTCCACTAAGTGATTCTTATGTCCAATCCTATATTGTCCCATGAAAGGCTCATTTTAGGGTGCTTGTATAGATTTCTCTACACAAGCTATTGCAAAAGCAATTTAGAGCACCTATCTCTTCATCCCACCTTTTTACCTTTGCATTTGGATGGATCAAATCATTAATGAGGTTATATACAGATTTGCAATTTGGTTTTGTTGATGCGAATTTCCTTATCGCTAAATCACCGAGAAGTAAAATGTGTCAACTAGAGATACTCAGTTGACTCTGGAAACCGAGTAAGATGGGTGCATGATTCTTGGGAATCAGCATAGGGACTCGTGTCGCACTGTGATGTGGCGCAAGGTGGTGATGAGCCTCCTAATAGACGATGGAAAACTAACTAGACATTTTTAAAGTGTTTCGGTCGAGAAAATGAATAAGGCCTATGTCTACTGTTATATTATTTCTTTGTGTAGTGTTGGGGCACAAAAGATGAATTTTTTCAATGATCGAAAAATCCTTCTAATCGGCGTTGATGCCTAGGATTAGAGAGAGAGAATGGTGCTTTGTTATTCTTTCCCTGTGTCTTTTGTTTCTATGTATATTTTTGTGTATTGTCTCTGTGTTTGTGGTTGTTCTCTCTCTTCTCCTCCTATGGTTGCTACCCTTTTATATAGAGAGAGAGTTTTTGAATGTCATGATGGCGAATGCGTCAGCCACATTGTTCGATGTTGTATGATGGCTGGAAGCTCACATGCCCTTATGTCTAGCTGAGGTGTGGAAATGGGTTAACCAAATTGAATTGCCTACTTTTCAAACTGAACCGTTTTTCGGTTCAAAGGATAATCTCGAACTAAACCAAACCTAATTATCCCTTGAATTGGTATTAACAAAACCAAATTATTAGTTCAGTTATCGATTAATCGATTTTATAAAACTACCCACTATATCATTAAACCTAATTTGAATTTCTAAATATCCAATTTACCTATACACAAACCACAATTTCTCACGTTCTAGTTAAAAAATACACACTCCCATGATCGAATAAGTAAATCAACCTTTCAATTTGCTGAAATTTTTCTAGTTCACATCAATTCATTCCAGGGCTTTGATGCTAGAGCGTCTAACGAACCCTCATACTTTCCTCAACAAAACCAACCCCCCACCGACTGTCCCCACTCGCCATTTGCTATCCACGATCCACTCTCATAGCCATCGCAATAGTCGCCCTTTGCGACCTTTTTGCATTGCAAATCGCCCTTTTTTTCCCCTTCTTCGTGCCCCCATATTTCACCTTGGTTTTTTTTGTGGTTGTTGTTTGTTGTCTATTTTTTAATCGCCAATAACCTCCACTAACCCAAAATCTCCTCTCCAAACAAGGAGAGAAAGAAAAGAAAAAGAAAGAAAAACTAGTGAAGAGAAGAAATGGAGAAGTCAAAAAAAAAAAGAAAGAGAAAAGTGAAAGGAGAAGAAGACGAAAAAGAAAAAGTGGAGAACGAGAGCAAGAGAAGAAGAAAACTAAAGAAAGAGAAAAGTAGTGATAGGAGAAGAAGACAAAAAAGAAAATAAAAGTGGAGAAGCAGACCAAGAATAGTGGGGGAGAAGTAGGGATTTTTAGTTTTTTTTTTTTTCAAAACTGTTTTCAAAATTTGTTTCAGTTACCGTTTCATTGCCCTTAAACCATTAACCAAACCGAAAAATCATTTGATCATTTTTGAAACAGAAACAGAATCGATTATCCCAAAAACTAGTTTTTTGGTTTCGTTTCAGTGTAGTTTCCCGGTTTGTTTTGATTCTTTTTTTTTTTTTTTTGTTTGGGCAGCCCTAGCCGTAGCTAATGATGGATGTCCCCTCTAAGTAGGTGCCTTTACAAGTACCTTTTGGCTAGGTTGCATGGAGAGCAATAGAGCTTGTATGGCTGCGTACTATTCAATCGGAGTATGTGTAGGAACCATGTCGTGCAAGCACAGATAACAATAAAAACTCTTGCCATGCACATTTCCCTTACCCAATCACATTTCTATGATAACAACATAAAATAACCATACAAGGTTTTAGTTTACCTCTGTTGGTGACTCCCCCTTTGGATCTCTCAAACAAGTTCTATCAATCCAACATAGGATTGAGTCCGTCGGATCCACCCGAAGGCAGGCTCGGGATCACCCTAGGATTGACTGCTAGATCAATCGGAGGGCTTAAGTGAAGGTGGCGGAAATTGAGAGAGAA
Organism: Pistacia vera; assembly: GCF_008641045.1. NCBI lineage: Eukaryota > Viridiplantae > Streptophyta > Magnoliopsida > Sapindales > Anacardiaceae > Pistacia > Pistacia vera. Next base: position 8,343 of record NW_022195158.1, on the reverse strand, counting down.
AACTCTTAGGGTGACTAGGGTTTTTACATTTTGGGGAGAGAGAGATAGAAGAGAATAGTTTGACTTTAATTCAACTATTTTTCATAGAAAGAATTCACTTACTCAAACTAAAACCCTTTCCTTTTATAGTGTATTTCAATAGATTCAATAAGATTACTTCCTTGAATCCCTATTTTGGAAGGATTCCCACTAATCCTAAGATATTATCCTATTTAATATTAAATGCTCAATTAAATAAATAAACTATTTATTTAATCCCATAAATAATAAACTAATTAAAAAAATGTATTTATTTAATCCATATATAATATTTAGGGTTTTAATACATTTAATTAATTAATATATATCTCCATATTAATTAAAATTAATATGAATCCATTTTGCTAAAAACTCTTCCAATAAATTGGATAATGGTGTCGACCCCTTAGCAAAATTACCAAGTGTGTTTTCTCCCATAATGACAAAAATGCCCTTGGACTCCCAAATTACTAAAATACCATTTTTGGCCCAAGGACAAGATTGTCCTTCCATTTCCATTTTTCACTTAACTACCTTCTATGGGTGTGACCCGAAGGCTCTTTACTTTGCCGGCGGTGTCCCGATAACTAATTAAGCATCAAGCAATTAGTGTTTTTCGTACAACAATTAAGATTGGCCTTTAGCAAGGCATCATGATTCTCCAGTAAGCAAAGAATCATCGATTAGGCTTACCTTGTCTGCAGTATGGTTACCGTGCAATCCAATCCATTTCATTATCTTATATCTCATCAAGGTTTTAGGTACAAAAATAGTGTCTACCTCAAAATGCTACCTTGACATGTTCTACATTTGGTTCTTGAATCTGACGACTATATAAAATTGGATTCGAGCACCAACTTGATACCATTATGGCCAAGGATTTGAGGTTGTAGTTCTTAACCAAATATCTCACCGAGATAAGATCTCTTGTAACCAGGAGTGATGAATCATTTGTTGATCCACCATAACCATAGTGTACTTCTCGATATTGTTAGTATATGCCCTAGGAACCAATCGTGTTGTCGGTTTCAGGACATTATATCTTGTAAATGTATTATGAATAAAAGAAATTGTTGCTATTTCACATGTTGATTTTTTGCTTCAGTTATATTATATTATTTTAATATTGCATGTGAAATGTCCGGATGACACGGATCTTCAGAAGATCAAATCATCAAAGACTTCCCTACGCAAGTAATGTTAATTGGGCAATAACATTGCATAGTAGGCACGCTGAATGTCTTCATTGAATATCATGTGATGGTATTAGTATGGGTGATTATAAGAGGTATGTCACTAAGGCATTAGCCTGGATGAATAGTTAGTGAACTGTTTATCGAATACGACCAATTATGATGAATCATATGGATATGTTCAATGATGCATCATAAGATCGTGTTAATGTACCACTGATCCTTAGACCTGAGACATCACGGTTGGATTCAACATAGGATGCATATGGTTCATATGGTGTATAAGCACAAGACTAGTTATGTCTTGTGTAATAAGCCGGTTTGGTCATATGTTATTCATGTGCGAGGACAAGTGATGGTCAAGATGGGATCCGTTAACTCAAAATAGTCCAATCTCGAGTTCCTAGACGAATGTCAATAAAAATTGGAAAAGGGAAATCTTTGGTCAGAGTATAATGAATGTCAGATGAAAAGTAGTTTCATGTTGACAAGTTCCATTGTATTGATTGACAATTCGATTAAAGATTAAGCTAAAGGTTTTGACATACCATGAACCATTCTTAATCGAGATTAGATAACTGAGGGATTTGACTACACGGTACGTACGATCAGAATAGGTTCATTGGAGTTTACACTTCATTGTGGTTTAGGGGTTATGAAACATTGCTAAACGTCTACCATAATCAGTGGGAGTTTTGATTATAAAGAATTATAACGAAACATATCAAAATCAGATATTGGGCCCACGGCTAGATCATAGTGAACCAAAATGGTCACACATAAAACCAAGCTCAAAGAGAGAGAGTAATACATATCATTAATCAGATTAATGATGTTCGGACGTAAATGGTTGCATCTGAATTAATGTATTGGTGAGAAATGATTATCCATGGATAGCNATAAAACTTATATTTTTCCTTGCAGTCTCTTCTGGTATTTTGTGATATTTAGTTAACGAAAATGAGCAATAACTTGATTTTGAGGATTCTCGATAACAACATGTTGATCGGACCTAATTTTAATAATTGGTTAAGGAATTTGAGAATTATTCTCAATTTCGAAAAAGTTGGGTATGTCTTGGAAGCACCCCTTCCACTTTCTTTGTCTCCTGATGCCACACCACAAGAAAATGAAGTTTTCAATAAGTGGCAGGAGGATGACTTACGAGCTCAAACCTATGTGCTAGCATTAATGAATACTGAGCTCTAGGTTGAGCATGAATAGATGGAAAGTGTGAATGAGATAATGATCCATTTACAAGAGTTGTATGGTGAGAACTCAGTGATGAAGCAATAGGAATTGTGTTTGACACTATTCATAATGAGGCTTAGGGATGGAGTTGCCCCAGATGATCATGTTATGAAAATGAGTAATATTATAGGGCAATTGCGTACACTTGAGAGTGTGATGCCACACAGTCTTGAGGTGAATTTGATTATGCAATCCCTTCCACCAAGTTTCAAGCCCTCCATCACAAATTATAATCTCAATAGAATTGAGCGCACTCTTGCAGAACTGTCAATGAGATTCAATAGTTCTATAAGCAGGGAAGAAAGGAAAAAGGGTAAGAGGATGTTTTTGTAGCTTCTTCTAGTAAGACTAAGAAGAAGCAATGGAAGCAAAAGAAAGGTCCAAAAGTTGGACCACGGAAAAAGCCTTTTAAGAAGGATGCTTATAAGACTAAGAAAGGCAAAGAAAAGCTCAATGATAAAGGCCAATGTTTCCACTGCAAGAAAGATGGACATTGGAAGAGGAATTGTCCTCTTTATCTGAAGAGCTTGAAGAACCCATTCTTATGTTATAGAATTTGAATTAAATGTTAGTTCAAATGATCATTCTTGGATATTAGATTCAGCTGCTACATCTCACATTTGTGTTTCATTGCAGGCACTGCAAAATAGTTCTGCACTGTTAAAAGGTGAAGTACTTTTGAAGATGGCAAATGGAGCAAAAGTTGCGGCCGTGTAACGCCCCACTTGAGGTACATAGCTAAGTTATGGTGTATTGTTTGAATGTGTTTTGCTCTCATTTGGATTAATATATTGTTAATATTGGTTGGTTGGCCCTTAGTTGAATTTTTATTAAAGTTATTTTGAGAAAAATGTAGAGAAAATCTCTTAAACTTTTATTAGGGGTAAAATGGTCTTTTCACTCAAAATTAGTTGAAAAAGTGGGGAGTGAAAAGAGATAGAATTTCATAGAGAATGCATTAAAAATGAGGGCATTATTGTAAATTGATTAAGGGACATAGATGGAATTTCTAAGAAAGAGTAAGGGCATAATGGGAAAGTGTGGTTGTAAATTAAAGTGTTAAGGGTTTGAAACCCTTCATTCTTCTTCTCCACCGCCACACTCCTCCCCCAATTTCTCTCAAATTGTCATTCAATCCTCTAAGGATTTTAAGGGCTTTTAAGTGGTTTTTCATAGGGTTTTGATTCTAGGCATTAAAAGGTAAGGATTCAAGCTCTTTATCTATGATTTATTTGTGTAAAGGTTGAGTTCTTATGAATTTTATGCTTAGGGTTAAGAGAAGATTGGAATCCAATAAGAATAGAGAGCTTAGGAGAGACTACTCAAGCACAAGGTAAGTAAATTCCACTCAAGATCCAACTCAAGCTAAAATTTAAGAATTCAAGTGAGTAGAGATTNATTACCTTTACCGATGATTATTCTAGGTACAGGTATTTGTATTTAATGAAATACAAATCCAAATCCTTTGAAAAGTTCAAAGAGTTTAAGAATGAAGTAGAGAAACAGACCAAAAAGAGTATTAAGTCTCTGCGATCAGATCATGGTGGTGAATGTTTAAATACAGAATTTTGAGATTTTCTAAAGGAGAATGGTATAATATCCCAGTTGACTCCTCCGTATATGCCGCAACATAACGATGTGTCTGAAAGGAGGAATCATACTTTATTGGATATGGTATGGTCGATGGTAAGTTTTACGGACTTGCCAACGTCACTATAGGGATTTGCCCTTAAATCCGCCGTGCATATTCTGAATAGGGTACCATCTAAATCTATTAAGATGACACCATATGAGATGTGGTATGGTAAACCTCCTAGTCTCAAATATATGAGGATTTGGGGCGAGAATTTGGTGTTGTCCAACTTATGTCAAGATTGTCAAGACAGACAAGTTGGACGTTAAATTTGAGAAAGGTTGGTTTATAGGCTATCCCAAAAATAGTTTGGGATATTATTTTTACTTCCACACTGATCAACGAATTTCGATCAATAGGAATGCACACTTTCTTGAGAAAGAGTTCTTAGAAGAGAATGGTGCAGGAAGAAAAATTGTGCTCGAGGAAGAGGCCGGGGAGCCTCAGACCGAAAATACTCAAATGGGTAGTCCCTCTCAGGAAACATTAATACTTGAAACAGTTTCGATTCGTAAATCATCTACAGTATCTCAACCTCTAGAAAGATATGGGTTACTTCATGAAGAGATTTTTGAATCTATCATGATTGGAGAAGTCAGTCTGGGGATGATCCTAGAAGTTATGAAGAAGCAATATTAGATATCGATTCTGGAAAATGGCTAGAAGCTATGAATTCTGAGATAGAATCCATGCATGCTAATCAAGTATAGACTCTCGTTGATTCTCTAGAAGAAATAGTTCCTATTGGATGTAAATGGATCTTCAAGAGAAAGATTGGCAAAGATGGCAATATAGAGACCTACAAAGCAAGACTGGTTGCGAAAGGTTATACTAAAAATCAAGGGTTGGATTATGAGGAAACTTTCTCACCAGTTGCTATGCTTAAATCAATCAAAATTGTGCTAGCCATAGTTGCACACTATGATTATGAGATATGGCAAATGGATGTCAAAACAGCATTCCTTAATGGATTTATTGAGGAAAATATCTACATGCAACAACCTATAGGTTTTGTATCCAGTTCTAAAAGAAATAAAGTGTGCAAGCTGCATAAATCCATTTATGGGTTAAAACAAGCTTCAAGAAGCTGGAACATTCGGTTTGATGAAATAATCAAAACATTTGGTTTTACAAAGAATCCGGATGAACCCTGTGTTTATAAATGGACAAAGGATCATGAAATATATTTCTCATACTGTATGTAGATAACATACTATTGATGGGAAATGACATTGGGATGATGACTGAAGTTAAATTGTGGTTATTCTGAACTTTCTCCATGAAAGACTTAGGAGAATCAACTTGCATCCTAGGAATTCGTATCTATAGAGATAGAACGAAAGGATTAATAGGCTTATCCTAGAAGATGTACATAGAAAAGATGCTAAAACGGTTTGGCATGCAAGACTCCAAAAGGGGAAGCAGTCACATAATTCATCTTTCAAAAGATATGAGTCCAAAGACTGATCAAGAGCATGAGCGGATGCGTGGAATACCCTTTGCTTCAGCCATAGGTAGTCTCATGTACACTATGCTATGTACTAGGCCTGATATTACATATGTTGTGAGTGTTACAAGCAGATATTAGTCTGACCCAGGGGAAACACACTGGTCAGCTGTTAAGACGATCCTTAAGTACTTAAGAAGAACTAAAGATCTAATATTAAGCTATGGAGGTTCAGAGTTGAAAATTGAAGGATACTTTGATTCTGATTTTCAATCAGATGTGGATGATAGAAAGTCTACATCTGCATTCATTTTCATATGCAATAGAGGAACAGTCAGTTGGAAGAGTTCTAAACAATCAACTACTGCTAATTCCACAATTGAAGCTGAATACATTGTCGCTTCAGAAGCAACAAAGGAACCTGTCTGGATGCGCAAGTTCATGACTGAACTTGGTGTGGTTCCAAATATGGTTTATCCGATAACCTTATACTGTGACAATACTGGTGCTATTACACAGGCAAAGGAGCGAAGAGCACACCAGAAGTCAAAACATATTCAGCGTAAATATCACATTTTGAGAGAATTCGTTGGAGTTGGAGAAATTTTGGTGCAGAAAACACCTTTAGCAGAGAACGTAGCTAACCCACTCACTAAAGCGATGACACAGAAGCAGTTGGACTATCATCTTGAGAAGATGGGTATTAGATACCATAGCGATTGGCTCTAGTGCAAGTGGGAGTTTTGTTAGTATATGCCCTAGGAATTAATCGTGTTGTCGGTTTCAGGACATTATATCTTGTAAATGTATTATGAATAAAAGAAAGTGTTCTTATTTCACATGTTGATTTTCTACTTTATTTATATTATATTATATTTAATATTGCATGTGAAATGTCCGGATGACACGGATCTTTAGAAGATCAAATCATCAAAGAATTCCCTACGCAAGTAATGTTAATTGGGCAATAACATTGCATAGTATGCATGCTGAATGCCATTGAATATCATGTGATGGTATTAGTGTGGGTGATTATAAGAGGTATGTCACTAAGGCATTAGCATGGATAAACGGTTAGTGAACTGTTTATC
>NW_022195158.1:0-1593 GCF_008641045.1 Pistacia vera | reverse complement strand
AGAGATCATCAAGGAATTGTGTAGACCTTGAGGCAGCGCCAACCTCTCTTTCTCAGAACCTTTAGAGACCAGTTCCATGCACGGCCTCGGCCTCTTAGGTTCCTTTTCGTCCTTCTGAAGGCATTTCAAGGTTGCCGATGAAGATTGCAGCCTTAAGTAAACCTATTGAACGAACATCGTCATCAAGGAATGGAACTGCACAATAAGCATAAAACCATATAAGTACCATAGGCGGAAAAGAAAAACCAAAAATAACAAGGAAGTAGATCCAAACTTGAGCCAGATCTACGATCACCTTCTGCAACAGAGGTACTGAGTCCTGTTCCCCTGCCTCCTCCCTAGCTTTCGCAGTAGCTCCCATAAACCATAAAAACTCAGTAGTAAGGAGGGAACAACCACCGAGCATGTGGGAGACCTTACTGCTCCTCTTTTATTATAAATGAGTAGTAAACGGTACTCCCTCCGATCATCCCCGTCCTCACTTACATCCCTTGAGAATGTGAAAGATGTTCGATAACAATGTTGAACTTTTGAATATGCCTCACCCATGAGGCATATTCAAAAGACCAGCACTATCGTCACGACAGAGGCCATAATGAAACAGACCAACCCGGATGCCTCCTAATGGTTGTGACAACATCTCAAGGACATAATTATCTAGAGAACCAGGGCTTTCGTCCACACGATCATTGGTGGACGACATCTTTAGAGTAGGAAAAAAAAGCACAAAAGAGGATTACCCAGGAAAGTTAAAATCACTCACAAGACTTAAAGCAAGTGATCTGATAGTAGATGATGAAACTCTAACCCACGTACAACTGTATTTATAGGGAGAAAAAGTGCTACAATGTTGCTTCGATATCCCCAAAATGTCTATAGCCCTTGACGCTTTGGGAAACGAGATAGTAAATCAATCGCATCCCATTAAATACAACACCTGCCGATGCTTGATATTCACCGAATAGCTGAAAACCTGAAAACCTGAAGATAGACAAAAAGACTGCAAGCAATAAGACTAGATAGAATAGCATTGACATGATTTTACCATAGAAGACTTAGTTTTCCAGGCTCACCTCGACCCTAGAAAACTAGGGGAAATTGTTGTGTAGGAAAAAATTCCCACCTTGTACTAAGCAAAGAAGCCCGGACTATGACAGGAGCCCAGAACACCTCTTAGCGCAAAACGAGCATCAAGTCCAGAAATGAGGACTATTCGATGAAGAAACTCAAGCACTCAGCATGAAAGCACGGATGTAAGGTGTGACAAGATCAAAAAAGGGCCTAGATCTGGAAAATATATGTACCCTTAGACATATCAACTCACCACATATAAGTTGCATACTGTTAGAGTAGGTGTAATAGATCCAATATTTTAGCTCTTGTAAACTCATTTTATAAATGAATAAAAGGCATTGCTTATTTTTGATCATATATACTATAGCATCTATTTACTATGTGTAAAGAAAATAGTACATATCCTTAGAAAGGTTGGAACCAATGACGAGGGAATTAAGTGTTATAAATCTTAATTGTGAGAACCCTATGAGCACAAATGGTGGCCCTTTTAGAACTTTCAGTAGTCATAGTATAAAT
>NW_022195157.1:337151-386970 GCF_008641045.1 Pistacia vera | reverse complement strand
GTCGCCGCGGCGAAGCACTTTTCGTCGCCCCGGCGAAACAGGGCAGAACCTACCCGTGCGTGCAACTCCTCCTCGCAGCGGCGAAGCTTCTTCTTCGCCCCGGCGAAGATTGGATTTCCAAACTTCACCAAAATTCAACCAATTTCAAGGCAACCATTCAACCAACTCAACATACCAACTAACCATGACAACAAACAAATTCAATTGAAACTGAAACAATAAACTTTTAACTAATACAGCAAATCTTAAGTACGTACCTCAAGTGGGATATTACACAACCTTCGCTTTGGCGAACAAGCAAAACATATCATTTAAGTTGACCCATCATCATTAAGAAAAACTCCAATGAAATTTAACCTCCCACTGATAGAAATGTACCCTTCGCTTTGGCAAACAAGGTTGTAATGAACAGTGGTTTGATTAAACCCATGGTGATGGAAGGCTTTCATTGATTTGACTTAATATACTTTATCGAGGGTTTTTAATTTTGTGTGTCTCACCAATTTTATCTTGTTTAGAATGTTATAGTCATAACATACACCTTTAGCATGCATACTAAGCGTAAAATAAATGTGTTGGTGCATAGCCTTAACTAAAACCGATTCCCCGAGCCTAGAGTAATTGGTAGATCAACCTTTGTTTAATTACAACTTTGGATTCTTCAAGTAATTCGGCTTCTCCTTCCTTCGCTTCTTCTTCTCAAACATTACACAACTTGCAAAATAAAATTACAAATCTAATTTTACATATTTGAAAAGAAACCTCGAGCTACATTCGAGGGGAGTGGGATGAGAGAGAGAAGTACAATGGAAATAATAGAGTACGATAAGGCACGCAAGCCCTATTTTAAATTACATAACCCAAAATTAAACTTGGTCCAAAGGCTTATGCACCATACCCCATGCATATTCACATACAAGAATCATGCATAAAACAACCAAAATTAAACTTTGATTTGGTTTGGTAAATTACGGATTACCCCTTGATGTTTTGCAATATTTTCTAGGTCCAATAATTTATAAAAATTGCAATTTAACCGAATGGATTTGGGCCTCACTCAATTGGGCCTCCAAAATATTCCCAATATGCAATAACATATATCCAAAAAAATTATTGATTTTTCTTATTGCACAACAACGCGAAAAAGCCCAAAATTTGGCCCATTGCATCTTTGCGTGGGTTGTCCTGTTTTTCCGAATTTGACATGCATTATGATGCATATCAGATCAGGCACTTGGCCGAAAAATCAAGTGCCAGTCAAGGCCAAGTGCTAGTGGGCACTTGACCACCACAAGACCACTGCTAGTAGGGCAAAACAAGTTGGGACAACAGCAGTGTGCTGTTGTGTGTGGGCAGCAGCCTTGCTGGCAGTAGCACCCGCCAAGGCAGCATGCCAGGGCATGCGACCACATCCCTGGCACCAAGCAGCGCTCAGCAGCAGCTCTGCAAGATGCCCAAAACATCGTCTACAGCAGCGCGAATTTATGCGTTGCTACTCTTCTAGCGCAGTTGCTACCCTCTTTTAGAGGCAGCCACCCACAGCCTCTTAAGGGAAGTTCGTCCAGCATCTGAAATCAATTTTTATTTGATTTTGTTAAACTTGAAACAGAAAAACAGATGCAAAAATCCTGCATAACATTTCAACCAAACAAGTTAGCCAATTTTCAGATTTTAATCAACAAATTAAAACCATACATCACACTCATAGACATCAATGAATTAATCGATAAATAAAATAACGTAATCAAGCATAAGAGGCTTTGATACCACTATAGGTTAATGGATCTATAAAACGCAGCGAAAATTAAAAATTTTTAATTAGGTCTAGTGGTGAGCGGTTCCGGGTACCCTTCATTTTTCGAGGAAACTGGAACCGGAATCGCATAGTACAGGTTCCCAAAAAAAGGAACTAGAACCGGAACCACATAGTGTAGGTTCTTAAATTCAAGGAACCGGAACCTAAAATGCAAGTTCTGGTTGCTTTCCTAAGTACCCTATAAAAAATCAATTACCCCATATTAGTTTAAAAAATGATACAAAATACCTTAAAAGTTTACAAATACACCCCTAAGAAATTTTGATTACTCATTCATTTGTGTCCAATGTGACTCATAAATCCTCTAATCTCTAAGCAACACTTGACTTCAATCAATTCATCACAATTCACATAAAATTCCTTAGTCAAAACACAAACACAAACAATTAATCAAACAATCATACTATAAATCTATAATTTAATATTATAATTAATTAAATTTAATCATTTAATTAAGTGTTGTACTAATGTTTATAATGGAATAATACAATTAATTAAGTAATCATACTATAAATCTATAATGTAATGTTATAATTAATTAAATTTTTAATCATTTAATTGAGTAGTGTATTAATGTAGTAAATTACTAATGTTTATAATGTAATGTTATACATTTATAATTAATTAAGTAATCATTTTATTATATAATGTTATAATTAATTAAGTGATTATAATATAATGTAATGTTATTATTAATTAAGCAATTATGATATAATGTTTTAATTAATTAAATTTCTAATCATTTAATTAAGTATTGTACTAATGTTTATAATAGAATGTTATAATTAATTAAGTAATTATTTAATTAAGCAATCATACTATAAATTTATAATGTAATGCTATAATTAATTAAATTTCTAATCATTTAATTAGGTATTGTGCTAATGTAGTATGTTTATAATATAATGTCATAATTAATTAATTAATCATTTCATTATGTAATGTTATAATTAATTATGTGACTATCATATAATGTAATGTTATAATGAATTAAGTAATCATACTATAAATCTTTAATGTAATATTATAATTAATTAAATTTTTAATCATTTAATTAAGTATTGTATTAATGTTTATAATGGAATGTTACAATCAATTAAGTAATCATTTGTTTATAATATAATGTTATAATTAAATAAATTTCTAATTATTTAATTAAGTAATGTACTAAATTACTAATATAATGTTATAAACTTATAATTAATTAAGTAATCATTTAACTATAATGTAATGTTATAATTGATTAAGTAATCATTTAATTAGTAATGTATTAATGTTTATCAAATTATTTTATATAATTAATTAATTACTAATTTACTACAGATATACTTAGAACTTGATAATTGAAGTAAATAATTAAATATTATATTATTATTTAATTAAATATACTATTTTATTCAAAAATAATTCTTTTAATAACATTAAAATACATTTAATTGGTCATAATTCCAATTATATACTTAATTAATCAAAACTTTAATATTAATATATTATAATTTATTAAAGTTTTTTATATAGTGTAGTTTATATGTAATAAGTATAATTGTATATTTATTTAATTAGGTTATTATAAAAATTTAACTTTTTCCATTTTAATTTTTTATATGTAAAATTATAATAGACCCCCCATTCTTCACATATATTTCATTTCAACCTAAGATCCAAAATAGGGTACTCGCTGCAGGTTCCAAGCCAGGTGGTGGGTACCCGCTTCAGGTTCTTTTTTCCAGGTTCCGGTTCCTCCACATATAGGAACCGAAACCGCACAGTGTCGGTTCCAAAAAAATGGAACCGGAACCCACCCGCATAGTGTCGATTCCGGGTAGGTTCCGGTTCCGGTTCTACCCTCAGGTTTCAATTCTACCCGCTACCTGTGCTCACCCCTAATTAGGTCTACAAACCTTAACCAAGATCGTTATGCCAGATTTACATTATTTTAAATGAACCAAATCAAAGGATATAAATTAATGTATCAGCGTTGGAGGCTCCTTCGATTTGAGGTTGGAATCGCTATCACTCCAAAGTAGAAGTGCACTCGTGGTATCCACTCGAAGACAGGACGGTTGGTGTTGAGGGATTTTTAAGCTAGGAAAAATCTCTCAACTTCAAGAATAATTTTTCTTGGAAGAAAAATTATTTCTCTCACAATGGGGTTCACGTTCGGGAGAGAGAGAGAGAGAGGGGGAGGCTAGGGTTTATTTTTTGATTGAATTAATTAATTCATTTAATTTTAGTTGCACTTAAATAGTGCACACTAAAACCCTATTCCAAATTGGAATAGCCATCTATTCCAATTGGAATATTGGAATAGATTGCCCTTGCAACCAAACATGGCATTTCAATTCAAATTTAAAAACAAAATTTGAATTCACATTATCAATATTAATAATAAATATTAATATTGGATTATATATATATTTTAAACTAATTATTTAAATGTATATAATCTCACTAATTTAATTCCATATGAAATTAAATTCAGACAACAACCTCTGTAATTTCAATTACACTGTGAGATTACCAAAATGCCCTTTCATCTTAAAAGATGAAAATGCCCTTTCATTATTGATGAGTGCTTGGAAGTGCACTCATACTTAGTGATTTTAAGGGTATTTTGTGAGAGAATTAGGTTTAATAGGTTAATTTTACTTAATTTTTGTATCTCTTTTGTTTTCTAGAATCACGGGTATGTTTTGTGAATTTCCAGGTATTTAGGTGCTGAAAATGATGATTTCAAGCATGGACATTAAAGAGGAAAGAATTAGAATCGTGTAGGAACAAATGGTTTGAGAACCGGAGCTCAAACGAAGAAGTTATGGATTTTTAAAGAGTGTTCGCAACGGATTGTGCGTGAGTGAACATGCTGCACTAAAATGGGTGTAACTCTAGCTACACAACTTCGATTGATCTAATTCCGGTGGATTTTGAAATACAAGAGATATATCTATAACTTTTATGTTTCGTAGTGATCCAGTTCAATCTATAAGATGGTTGAAAATTGATCAGAAAGTTACATCAGTGCATAGAAGACAAGCAGACGTGGGTTCTGGAACATGCCTCAGTGTTGCTACGATAACTTAAGCTAAAGACCTCAGATTTGGATGATTCTTGGACAATTGGAAACCTGATTTTAATAGATACAATTAATATGTTTATGGCTTTTTCAGATTCAGAATTTTCCATGCTAAAAAATGGAAGTCTTTTGGTGCACAATTTTCCAGCAGCAGCTGTTAAGGAGAAACAGATAGAAAATGGAAACTTTGCCAAGCTACCATAAATTCCTCATCTCGAACTGGGATCTGTTCCACATATTTTTGTAAATATTTGGAAGCCTAGTTTACCTAGAATTTTATGGTTTGTTATTCCGAGATTTCTAGAGGAAGATATTCCTATTTTAGTACCTAAGGGTCAGCACAAGAATCCTAATTCTACAAGGATTCTACTTAAGATTAATCCGAATTTTATTCTCCTATTTTGTATAGGATTTTTCCCATTAATTTCCCACAACCCTATCACTATAAAAGGATGTCCTTAGGTATTTTTGGAGAAAAAAAAAAAAAAAACTTTGAGAGAGCCAAGGAGAAGAGACTTCAACTTGGAAAGAATTAGAGGCAAGGAGAAGAGATCTACCTAGGGCTTCATCTTTTTCTCTTGTACTTCATGCTTTTGAAGGGTTTGAGGTTTGATTTCTGTTGGAAATAACATAGAATAACATATATCCTAACATTATCCCAAGATCATAGTCACCATTGCAATCACATTTGTACATAAATGAACTACAATGAATTTACACAGCATAAATACCTCTTTTCCTTATCTCTGAAGCAACAAAGTAATCTGGAAGAAAAACCACAAATCGTTTTCCTGTTTTCCAAATTCTAGAGAGAGAGAGCATTTATTTTTCTTGCGTTTTTAGAGTAACAGTGTTCGTAAAAAAAAAAAACATTTCTAAAAGGAAAAAGTTTTCCTTTTATATGGCAGCGGTTAGAGAGAAACTGCATTTGGCAGTTTCATCTCACCCACGTCGCTTGGGGTAACCCATCATGGGTGTACCCCTTATCCAATATCTCCCACTCACACATGATGAGACTATCTCTCTCTATGCTTCTTTAAGGTTCATACTTTAGTAAATATGCCGTGTGACCATGCATACTTCGAGAGCACGTTAGTCATATATCTGTTAGGAATATATAACTTCTCGAATTGTGAAACTCAGGTTGTATGTTGTATGCAATACCCTAGATTACTTATCACATTTTTCTAACAATCTCATTTACAACAAAAAAATATCCGTTGTATTCAATTATGTTCTATCTTTACATAAAAGACATACTTGGTCACCAATGAATCACGTGATTAAATGTGATAATTCAAAATCGCAATCTTCCTCTTTTCTCGATTCCTGCAACTTTTTTTTAACTTGCTTTCTAGAATGTCCCAGCAGATTGAATTTATCTTAATCCTTTGGTAACACTCTAAGATAGCAATCATTAAATGAAGTTTTCAAGAACGAATAGAGTAATAAGGTTATTCTTTGAGATTTTATTCTTAAAAAAAACTCAGGGTCTCACACAATGTTAAAGTTGAGATTTTGACTTTCATTACCCCTTTGGTCAATGTTTTGCACATGTGCTGATGTCACATGCTACAACATTTCCTCCTTTCCCATGGAGTGCTTGTCCTTTTCTTGTAAATGCTGCACAGATTTTAGTTCAGACATGCCTAATGTCTACCTTGAGTTCACTTTACATCCTTATAATTCATCAGAACTCTAATCTGCAATTAGACAGATAAAGTGATCATTTATCACTTGTGGTCACATTTCATTATGACATTATTTTAATTCTTTTTCTAGGTGACGTTAAACATTTTAAGCTTGGCTCTCTATTATCACCTAGATAATAAGCTTAATCGTCTCATCTCCATTCCTACGAAGTAATGGAGGCGATTGCCTGTGTGAGAGGCCAATCTTTTAGCTGTCCGACATGCTTTTCAAATAGACATATATAATATTTACATAACTATATTATATATATGCTCCTT
Organism: Pistacia vera; assembly: GCF_008641045.1. Taxonomy (NCBI): domain Eukaryota; kingdom Viridiplantae; phylum Streptophyta; class Magnoliopsida; order Sapindales; family Anacardiaceae; genus Pistacia; species Pistacia vera. Next base: position 380,111 of record NW_022195157.1, on the reverse strand, counting down.
CATGTATGTTCCATTAATCGAAATTGAGCATTGACAATATTGTTATTAATATTGATAGACAAATGTGAACAATTTTGGGAAATCTCAAAGTATGAGTACATTCAACACCTCGTAAGCCTAGGATCTAACATGTCTATTGAAAATATCTCTCGGTATAGGCTTTGTGAATGGATCCGCAACCATGTCATGCGTAGATATTACTTCATGTTCACCTCCTTTTGTGCCACCAAGTCTCGCACAAAATTATATTTGATATCTATGTGTTTCGTTTTACCATGATATTTGGGATCCTTAGTGTATGCTATTGCTGCTTGACTATCACAGTTTATTCTTACTGGTTCAATAGCAACATAATTATTCCTAGATGATTCATGAACCGTCTCCAACCAACGGCTCTTGCATGCACTGAAATGCTACAAACTTAGCCTCCATTGTAGATAAGGCTATGCATGATTGTTTTTTACTGCTCCAAGATATGGCCCCGCCATTTAGTAGAACATATCCGGAGTAGATTTCCTCTCATCTAAATCTCCTCCCAATCAGCATCGGTGTAGCCTCTCAAGTGTAAATCATTTCTGATAACATAATGAGTAATCAGCTGTCCCTTTTAGATATCTTAAGATTCCTTCACTGCTTTCCAATGTGCTTGTCTTGGGTCGGACTGGTATCTACTTACCAACCCAACGGCATAACAGATGTCGGCTCTAGTGCACATCATGGCGTACATGAGCTTCCAACAGCACTTGATAAGGAACTTTCTTCATTTGTTCCTTTTCTTGTGGAGTCTTCGGACACATTTTACGACTTAAAGTCTCGCCTTTCGCAATAGGGTTGTCTATGGGTTTACAATCTTGCATATGAAATCGTTCAAGAATTTCTTAATGTATGGTTTTGTGAAAGAGATACTAATTTTCTTGAGCGATCTCTTGAAATCTTGACTCCAAGATATATAGCTTCACCCATATCTTTCATCTCAAAATGAGATGATACCCATCCTTTATTTCATTGACAATCCCTTATCATTTCCAACTATAAATATATCATCAACATATAATGATAATATAACAAATTTATTATTGTCTCTTTGTATATACACAATGATCTTCATTTATCATTTTGAAATCATACACATTATCCATTATGAAATCGAATATACCACTGTCTTGAGACTGCTTGAGCCATAAATTGACTTTAAATCTACACACTTTGTGTTCTTGACCTTCCTAATAAAACCTATTGGTTGATCCATATAGATTCTTCTTGTAATTCTCCATTGAGAAAAGCAGTCTTTACATCCATTTGATGCAATTCAAGATCCATGCTAGCAACTATAGCTAGAATAAGTCGAATTGAGGTAAACCGTACAACAGGTGAAAGGTTTCTTCATAATCTATTCCTCTTTGTGTTAACCCCTTCGCGACTAAGCGAGCTTTGTTCTTTCAATACTGCCATCAGCTTTACGCTTGATTTTGAGAACCCACTTGTTCCCAATGGCTTTGCGTCCTTTCGGTAAATCAACCATTCCCATACTTGTTTGATTTCATAGACTCCAATTCTTCTTCATTGCTTTCATCCATTTTCCTTAGAGAGGCAATGGGAGCCTAATTTACATTCCTTGGCTCTTCATCATCTTGTGGAGTAACTAAAAAAATTTCCCCCTCAATCTCAAATTGTCGACGTGGAACTTGTTTCCTGTTTGATCGACGTATTGGAGATTGATTGGTGTTACTTCCACTTGGACCAGCTATCATAGTTGGATCACCAGTAGGGAATGATGGAGGATCTGAAACTGATTCATCAACTTCCATATGCTCCCACTGGGATTTAGTATAACCAACTGATTGTCGGCAACAGAATTGCTTGGTCTTGTGTTTCATATAGAAACAAGTCTTACCTATTCGCCCTTCTTAGGAAAATCGTTTTCTAAGAATGCGACATCTCGTGATTCAAACTCAGTGATGCTACCCACTTTCTGTTCTCCTATGAAGACGTATCCCTTTGAATGTTCTGAATATCTTATAAAGATACATTTCTTTCCCCTTGGACCTAATTTTCCATATTTATGGAAGGATCATGAACATAGGCAGCACATCCCCATGGCTTTAGGAGACTCAAATCGGGTTTCCGATTTGTCCATCTCATATGGTGTAGTAATAGATTTGGATGGTCTCGATTGAGGATATAGTGGCAGTCAATAAGGCATCACCCCAAGGTGATGGACAAGTTTGCTTGTGCCTCATAGACCTCACCATCTCAAGTAGGGTTCTGTTTCTTCGTTCTGCAACACCATTTTGTTGCGGAGTTCTGGGAATAGTTAATTGATGTTCTATTCCTATTTCATCACAAAAATTTCTGACTGATCAATAATATTCACGTCCTCGATCGGTTCGTAGAACTTTTATCTTTTTATCTAATTGATTCTTAACTAAGTTTTTAAACTTTTGAAAGCATTCTAAAGCTTCTGATTTTTGAGAAATCAAGAAAACAAACCATATCGGTGAAATCATCTATAATGTATGAATAAACACCCCATGTCTAGCCCTCACATTCATTGACCACATATGTCAGAATGAATTAGTTGCAATGGAACTTCAGCTCTTATCGCTTTTCCAAATGGTTTTCTTGCTGTTTTTCCACTAGGCAATGTTCACAAGTAGTCAAGTCTACTTTTGTTAAGGATCCTAACAAGCCTTCTCTTGCTAGTATATTCATTCGTTGTTGGCCAATATGGCCAAGCCTTGCATGCCATACATTCACACATCATTATTAAGATGTAATAAAGAAAAACAAACATTACTATTATTATAAGTAACATCAAGTACTATAAAACCATCGGAAAATAACCACAACCATAGTATTTTGTTCCAAAAATAAATGGACACCAGTATTGGAAAAATTTAATTAAAACCAAGTTTAACAGTTCTAACACGGAAATCAAATTTCGATGAATATCGGGTGCATATAACACGTCATGTAGGTATGGATTCGACCTCCACATGATCAATTTGCATGTCCGATCCCTTTAACTTCCACTTTTGAATTGTTACCTACATATACCATTTTGTTTCCCGTGGTATTCGTCGAAATTCCACGAAAGCACTCCTGTCTTTCCTATGTGTTCTGTTGCTGCTGAACTACTTCCACAAAGGATGAGACTCAGTTAGAAAACAGAACTGGAAACATTTAATAACTTACTTGTGCAAACAAGTAATTTTACCTTCTTCGGCTCGCTACAATCGCGAGCAAAATGTCCCTTGTTACCACAATTATAGCATTTCACCTTTGCCATATTCCACTTCCTGGCTGGATGCTTTCCTTTTCCGTGTTTGAAGAACTTTCCTTCTTCCCTTGAGCCTTTTCAGTATTTCCTTTTCTTTGGGATCCACCTTGGAATTTACGTTTAAATCCCTTCCCACCATGTGAACTGGACCACCATATACACATCAGTATTTGCCTTACTCGCCATTAAGGCGACTCTCTCCAGTTCCAAATGGCGTATGGCATCTTCTAAATTTCTGATGCCCTCATTGGGGTAAGGTGTATTTTCATATGTTCCCAATTTTGAGGCAATGATCTTATGACAGCTTAACCTGTTTTCATCTGTTGGACGGACCTGCATCTCTAACTCACTTATCATGTTTGACAAATGCTTTAAATGTACTCTCATAGTATGTTCAGGCTTTTTCTTATATGTGTCGAACTTGATAGTGAGTGACCGAGTTTGGTAATGGACGTACCGCCAAACTTTGTAGCAAGTACGGACCACATGTCCTTTGCTAATTCATAATCCCGGTACTTCTTCATGAGATCTTGTCCATGCTGCTCAACAAAGTAATGCGAGCAGTGGAATTCTTCTTTCCATATGTCATAAGCGCACGGTCTCGTCTATGTTGAGCCGTGACTCCCTCTTCAGGCTCTTCCATGGTTGTAGTAAGACTTCAAGAACCTCTTGTTCTTCCAAAACATATTAGATTTCATGCTCCATATCTCATAATTGTCGCTGTTAAATTTTTCTCCTTTGTTAAGTTCGGCACAATGTTCTTAGATGCAGATGCCATTTCTAAACAAATTACACGTTGGATAATGCATGTTATTCAATGCTCGGAACATACATGTTCTTTAATTAATTATACCAATAATAATTGTATATTAGATTTGGAATCAAAAGTTAACAATGTCAACAATCATCATCCAAAATTTCCAATTTCCAATTATCATAGATATAATTAATTGCAATTCTAAAATATTTTTAGACACAATTATATAAATATAATCAACATCAATTCACATAAAATTTTAAATTTTAATAAACAAAATTAATTTCATTACGTAAATAGAATTCAACTTGTAATAAATTAAAACAAACAATTCCAAACAACAACAAGGAAAAATTAAGTGTACAGCCACATTCCTAAAACTACGAAGATCTGATATCCTTATCCTAAGGTTCTTATCTAACTTGTAATTAACCCTAGGTATGGGAATTCCCAGTTTCTTGTGATGTCCTTTACGAGTGGAGACTCCTATAGATGCCCCAGCTGTCCTTTTTACACCCCAATCTATGTACTCCTTGATATAATTGTTGACCAAACCTATAATTTTTATTGTCATCTTAAAGTTATGAACTTTCAGCTTGGTCCAAACCATATCAAGAAGACCAACGAGATTGGGTAACCAAGAGTCTCTCTTAAACTTGGAATTTCGACTCATCTTCCTTTAATCCCCCTATCCAGACAATTTCCTGAATCTTTTCATTCACATGAATGAAATGATTTACGAGTTGCACCAACTCATCCTCTGTTCTCTTAAAATCATGTGTGAGTTTGTAGAGTTCTAATCATGTTCATAACCTTTCCCTTTGAGCGGGTGTTTTAGCAACCATTGCACGCTAAACATACATTTTTCTGTAACAAATACAAAAAAAACTATTTATTTATCAAATAAAGGTTGACTATATTTGATAAATAATACACGTGTTTATGGTTCAATAACAAAATTAGACTCATAACAATATACCAAGTATGCATTTTTATTCTTTACATCAAAAGAAAAAAAAATTACAATACTTCACGCGCCCCCACGCGCCGGCAGAAGCTGTCACATGCCCCCACACGCCGTCCAGAAGTGGCAACGCGCCAACAGGATCCCCACACGCTGGGAGGAGCTTCCACGCGCGCGTCACGTGCTCACACAATACGGGTCGGGTCAACCCGTTCATATTAAACCGGGTCTATCCCGACCCGATTTGACGCGTTGACTTTTCGGGTCGGATCTTGACCAGGTTTGACTAACCCGTTGACTTGCGGGTTGGGTTGATCGGGTTTGACTGACCCGTTTGACTTTACGGGTCGGGTTTGGCTCATTACCGGGTTTGACTAACCCGTTCGGTCATATGGATCGGGTCCACGGGTCAACTTGACCCATTTATTTATTTGGATTATGGGTTGGGCAGGATAAGAATATAATGGGTTTGTGAATATGGTTAACACCAAAACAAAATTAGCCCAATGGTTAAAGTATTAGGCTTCCACCATGGAGACTTGGGTTCAAGTCTCACCACCCACGCCTATTTTAGGTTTTTTTTTAAAAAAAAACTAACAGGATAAAAACGACATGTCATTCATAAGGGTGGATAAAAAATGACGTGTCGGTTTGTGTCGTCTTCAACCTCTGTCTGGGTCTGCAACTGGGTACCCGACCCGGAAATCAACCTATTCGAAACCCGAAACTTCAAAGAGGCATATCTAAGTCATTTTAACTCCATTTTTTATGATTCAAAAACCATTTTCTTCATAATTTCATAAAGAATTTAATGGTCTAAGAATCATTACCAAAAAGACACTTTTTACGTACAAATTTTGGAAAAATCAGAACTGCATTTGAGAAAAAAAACCAATAACATGCTTTAACATTACAGTATGAATTTCAAACAATATGAACCACGGCTCTGATACCAATGTTGGAAATAACATAGAATAACATATATCCTAACATTATCCCAAGATCATAGTCACCATTGCAATCACATTTGTACATAAATGAACTACAATGAATTTACACAGCATAAATATCTCCTTTCCTTATCTCTGAAGCAACAAAGTAATCTGGAAGAAAAACCACAAATCATTTTCCTGTTTTCCAAATTTTAGAGAGAGAGAGCGTTTATTTTTCTTGCGTTTTTAGAGCAATAGTGTTCGTAAAAAAAAAAAACATTTCTAAAAGGAAAAAGTTTTCCTTTTATATGGCAGCGGTTAGAGAGAAACTGCATTTGGCAGTTTCATCTCACCCACGTCGCTTGGGGTAACCCATCATGGGTGTACCCATTATCCAATAATTTCCTTATGATCATGTGTAACTAATTTCTTTTCTAGGGATCCAATGTAACCTAACATGAAGGTTTTATGCTTTGATTAATTTATTGTTCTATTGATTCAATATATTTCTAGTTTCATTCATTGCAGTTAATTTGATCTTAATGTTTTGTATGAAATAAGTATGGTAAACATCTTATGCTAACTTTAAAATACAAAATAATTGATTGTTTGAGACAAGGTAAGGTAAACATCATATGCAAACCTTGAATAGCTTTTTTGAATGATTGGATTGTGTTGAGGCAAACATCAGGCTAGATACAATTTGGTTCATATTTTTAGTACTTCTTGTTCTTAATAGGTTCTTGATTGTTAGGCTTTACTAAACATCTTAGTGAGTTTAATGGTTAAGAATACTTGGTTAAACCCGAACATCAAACGGCAATACCATAATGATGGAAGTCTGAACCCTAGGAATTGGATTGAGACGGCAATAAATTAGTTATTAGCAGAGAATCAGATTGCTATGGTGAAATCGGATACCTTGGTCTTTATTGCATTGGTTTTCAGTTAATTTTTTATTGTGTTATTTAATTCAGTTGGATAAGAATTTATTTTGCTTCCTTAGTAATTAGTTTAATTTCTTTAGTTCATTTTATTTGTTTAATTAAGGCATAATTTATTAGGATTAATTGAGTGCTTACAAATCTCTGAGGGATCGACCCTTGCTTTTGCACACTAGACTACGATAACTATTCATGCACTTGCGAGGAATTAAAATTGTTCATCAATCATAATGACAAAAATGCCCTCTCATGAATTTTATTCTTAATTTGTCTTCTATGTCTGTGATCCGAAGGCTCCTTATCATATTGGCAGTGAATCATATCGCAATTGACAACTAGACACAAACCAAGATTGGCCTCTAGCTAAGCATCATGGCCACTCGATTGATTCGGATTTAGAGAAACCGCTACCTCTTAGTGATATGGTTACTATGCAATCCAATCATTTCATCATCTGTTATCTCATCAAGGCTGAGGCATAGAAGTAATGCCAACCTTGGATATCCTTGATATCTCGATATTCGGTTATTGGATTAACGACCAGAATAGATTGGAATGAGCTACAACTCAATCCCACTATGGCCACAGATTTAATGTCGTTGCCATCTATCGAATTACTCAATGAGATAATTTCTCCCGTATCTGGGAGTGATGAATCCTCTAACAATCCACTATAGTCTCGATACGCTTTTCAACGCAGTCAACCACTACCGTTCTGATAATCCTGAAAGGACTATATTGGGCTAGTGTCAAACTACACCAATCGATGCACAAGGCGCTCCGGTGACCTCAAGTCTAAGGATCATGTACATCACCATTCGTTAGAGGATTTGTTCCACAGACACTAGGGTAACCATCTATGTGGAATCCTCCGGTGGGTCGGTTTAGTGAACTTGCCTACAACAAGCACCCATGTGTTGCATCAGGTTGTCACCAAATAACCTTGACAAGTGAGATCTGTTACTGCCTCTCGACAAGGTCGTCCAACACTATGATAGCCTTATCGTATTATCTATGCCCTAGGTCAGGACAATACTGGGGCTATGGACATTTCTAAAATGGCCACCATATGCGCTCATAAGGTTCTCACTATCGAGATTTTAAACACTTGATACCCTCGTCATGGTTTTACCATCCTAAGGGCATATATCATTTTCTTATGTGAATATAATCAGATCACATGATATAGTAGAAAATGCCTTTTATTGATTAATAAATATTATTACAAAGAGTCAATTCTACAATAATTGATTGGCTCTAGGACACCTACTCTAACATATATGAGGTTGACATTACTTCTGTACCTTAGCCTTGATATGATCGTAGCCACCATATGTGATCATAGGGTCCTCACTATCGAGATTTGAAACACTCGATACCCTCATCACGGTTCTACCATTCTAAGGACATACATCATAACATACATTAAATACGAATTACATAATGTAGAAAATGCCTTTTATTAATTATAAACATTATTACAAGAGTCAACATCACAAAATGGATTGGCTCTAGGGCACCTACTCTAACATAAATACCCCCAAAAACATTCCAAAAGGGGTTAGATTTTGGTTTTAGGGAAAAGACATATTTTTTGTACCTCTCTAAGCAATAAAAACAACAGTGGATATAGGCTGCAGTTATAGCTTGCCGAACCACTTCAAAAATCCTCTTATGTTCATTTTTTGCACTCATATTACTGTTCATTGCTTATTTCATTAATCACGCACACATTTCTAATTTCGTCAAGGTTAATCGAATCTCTCTGGTTGTTGCAGATTTTCGTAGCAATAATTTGGTGCTAGAAGGAGGGCCCTTGACAAGCTCTCTAATTCCCAACAAGAAAACCACGATAACATGGACACAACCCACTAGGAAGTAAGTTAGACCACTGCTCATGGCCGTCTGCCACTAGTGCCACCACTACAACAGGTTGCCAATCAGCTAGGGCAAGGACATCCAACCCATAAAGTGGTCAACTGATGGATATGATAAGGTCGTTGGTTGTACAAGTAGTGCAGCAAAATGTGGCAGAATTGAGAAAAGAGCAACAGACCAACTTGAATATTGACCAGCCACATTTCACTAAGCCTACCCCCAACGGGTAGAATATGCAAGTTGGTGACCGATCTGGTTCATCAGAGGTAAGGAGCGACCATCATCCCTAGCAGGAAAAGGCACATGGTGTGCTATCGCAGGCAACCAAAATTAAAATCTATACTCCAAGAAAAAGAATAAATGTAGTAGTGCGAGTAAGGATCATTCCCATGGAGAGTGTCTAGCCTAGTTTTATGCTACATGAACAAGGATGGGGGGGATAACAAAAACAATTTCAGGAAAAACAACTAAGGGACAATTCAAATTAAATTATTGAAATCAATCAAAAGAATAAACCTTGGTCCAAGTCAACATCCACCATCGGAATTTTAAAACTGATCATCGATGCAAGTATATATCAATTCATACTTTGAATATTCACCATTGGAACTATTTTCCTATCTCTCCTTAGTTGCAGTTAATTAGGAAACAAGCGATCTAATTAATCTTACTACTAAACAACCCAAGACAAGCGCTAAAGGTTTAATCTAGTAGCAGCCTTAAGAGCTAGAGAGATCGATGAAGCTGAACAACACAAATATAAGTGGTTGTATTTAATTTAGTCGAGCGTTCTTCTTAAGATTTAATAATTCTTGACGCAGCAAATTCTTAAATATTAGTTACTCACAAATTAGAGGGATCAAACAATTACGGATTTGATATCTAATTTAGCGATAGATTGCAACAAATAATAAATTAGTAGGCCTCCTAGTAATTAAATGAGACAATCATGAAAATAGGCATAGAAGAACATCCAATACTCAAAGCATATATTGAACACTAAAAACAGGTTAGATCTCACAGTTTTATTGATTCCGAGGCCTCTGTTTCCTTCGACCAAGTTATGAAAATTTAGCCGCTCATGGCCATCAAGAAAACTCAAAGGAGAAGTTGAAGAAGAGGGTAAGGAGAGGCGTGTGTAGTCTTTTTCCAGTCTGATCTCTCTCCCCCTCTTAAAATATCCAATTCAAATCTTTGAATTCTACTCAATCTCCTAAAAATAAAATAAAGTCCTAATATAACTAGGAAAGTGGTGTTTCTAGCTGTAACTTTCGTGCACCAAATCTTCAAAACTTCCAATAATAAATGCATATTTGAATTGCATGATAAGGCCGAATGTTCCAGAATGTCAGCAGTACAGGTGCGTCAACTTCAAGCGCGATTCCAACCTTGATGCAGCGAGTATCTCTCCAAACTCAAAACATGAAAGTTGTAGATATCTTTCTTTGAGTTCCATATCATTTTGAATCATCTCAATCGGAGCTTGGATGAGAGAGTTATGCCCAGATTACAAAGCAATGTTAAAACTATCTGAAATCACCTAATTAGTTTCATTTTGCATTTAACGCCTCCATTTGCATCCTAAATCAAAATAAAATAATAATGAGTACATTTAGGCACCAAATAAGTATAAAATACTAGACATTAAGTGGGAAAAATATGACATTTTGCATTCTCATCAGCACATTCCACTCATGAGCATTCATTGCGTGTTATGAGGCTACATCACAAGCTTTATGGTTGAGAAACTTTATATTTGGTTTAAGAGTTATCAACTCCATTGCAAGGCCATTAAAGATTTGTTGTGATAACTCGCTGCTGTTTTCTTCTCAAAGAATAACAAAAGTAGCAATCGCAATAAACATATAAATATAAATTATCTTTCAGTTAGAGGTCATGTTAAAGAGCAAAAGGTGGATATCCAACACATCGGTACAAAATTAATGGTTGCCGATCCCATGACCAAAGGATTGCCAGTTAAAGTATTTAAGGATCATGTGGATTGTATGGACTTTTATGTTTGTATCTATGACCTTATTCAAATAGTTTGACATATAAAGTTTATCTATTATATTTTTTGGTGCACATAAAACTAAAAGTCAAAAAAAAAAAAAAAAAAAAAAACCTAAGTGTATCTATGACCTTATTCAGATTAATTTCCTATACAATATTTTTCAAATTTTGGCATGAGGCCAAGTGGGAGAATGTAAGACTTGATGTGGCCACATGCATCTTCTTCATAAAAGTGTTATTAATAAAACACAAAATTTTCGAGACATAGGCTACAAGACATCTCTCAAACACTCCCTCAGAAGTTATCTAAATCTTGGGTTCATTGCAATCCACGTTTGGCTTAATAAAATATAAATTATATTACAAAATTATCAACAAATTAGTTTTTATTATGAAGAATAAGGAATCTAAACTAATGTTAAATGTATGAAAAATAATGCGTACAACATAATCCAAATGTAGCGAAATATTTATTAATTCTTGCCAAATGAGACCGCAACCCAAATTAAAATGAACAAAATATAAAGAAAAATAAAGAAGAAAAAGGAATTAAAACTCAACAAATGCTTATTCAGTTTTACTCTGACTTTTCTATTTGAATTTTAAGATTGTGTAATTCTTAAAGCTTTCTTCCTTAAATTCATCTTCAATTTTCTTTATATTTTGAAACTGTTGTGTGGGAAAAATCCCCAGCCCGGATTGAGCAAAGGAGCCTGGACTGAGCAAATGAGCCTGGGACACCTCTTAGCGCGGAGCAAGCATCAAGCCCTGAAATGAGGACTAACCAAGGAAGAAACATGAGCTCTCAATAGGAAAGCACATATGTAAGCTGTGACGAGATCAAGAAAGAGGCCCACTCCTGAAAAATATCTATCCCCTGGACAGATCAACTCACCACATATAGGATGCGTACTCCGATTGAATGGCATGCGGCCATACAAGCTCCAAGTGCTTTCCATGCAGCCTAGACAAGAGGATACCTATAAAGTCACCTACGGTCAGAGGGGACATCCATCATTAGCTACGGCATAGGGGCATGTGAGCTTTCGGCCACTGTGCGACATGAGTAACGTGGTTGACGCATTCATCATCATGGCATTCCGAAACTCTCTCTCCATATAACAGGGTAGCAGTCATTAGAGAGAAAGAAGGGAGGGGGGGTAAAAAAAGAAACAAAGGGACAGGAAAGGGGACACACAAGGGTAGAGACACATGCACAAAAAAGACAAAAAAAATACAGACATGGAGAAAAAGAAATAATAGAGCATCCCTCTGTACTCTTAGCCTTCACGGCCAATTAAAAGGATTTTTTTTTTTTTTTTTTTTTTTTTTTTATCACTAGAAAAATTCATCCTTTGTTTTCCCAACACCATACAAAGCAAAAAAATAACAATAGATGTAGGACTTATTTTTCTCGCGGCCGAACCAATTTAAAAACATCTAGTTTATCTATCATCTACCAGGAGGCTCATCACCACCTTGAGCTCCGCTGCATGCAACACGAGTCCCTAATGCTGATTCATAGGAATCACGCACCCATCTTACTCAATTCTCCCAGGAGTCAACCAAGGACCTTTGGTTGGTGTGTGTTGTAGGGTTTTAATTGAATAAAGTGTGGAATAATAAACAAAAATTTATTCGAGACCCATTTAATCTCAAATCATAGATTGATGTTAATAACCCATTCAAAACAAATACATATATATATATATATATATATATACATATATGTATATATATACATATATGTACATATATGTATATATATACATATATGTACATATATGTAGATATATACATATATGTACATATATGTATATATATACATATATGTACATATATGTATATATATACATATATGTATATATATACCCAAAGAAGAGTAAGGGCAAAATGGGAAGGCTTGTGTATAAATTTCATTAAAAGGAATTAAGACATTTCAAAACCCTTCATTCTACTTCTCCAACGCCACTCTCCTCTCTTGCTTCCTCTCAATTTCTCTTTCTTTTGTTCAAGGAGTTTTGAAGGGCTTTTGGAGTGATTAAGGGTAGAAAATCAATCTAAGGCACCCTAAGGTAAGAATTCTTGCTTTGGTTGTGAAGCTTTGTGAGTTTCTGTATATATTTGATTATTGAGGGTTTTGTTCATTTGTTTAAGAGTAGAGAAAAAGTCAAGCTTATCAAGTGAAAGGAAGAGTTAGTGAAATCTCTCCATAACAAGGTAAGTGAATCCCAACCCAAGTTGAGATTTGAGAATTTTCTTGATTAGGGTTTTGATAGCAATGATGTATGTATGTGATATACATGTTATATGCCATGTTATTGAGGCTTAAATAGAGATTTCTAGTGCTTTGTGATTGTTTATGCCTTTCAAATATAAGAAGTGAGTTGTGGGTTGGAAAGGTAGTTGGAGATGGAATTGAAGGGGTATTGTGGAACCCTTTTGGAAGTGTCTTTCTTTGGCAGGTTATGTGGCTATGTGAGGGGCATTCTCCCCATTTTGGATGGTTAGAGAAAGATTTAGAATTATTGTTATAGTAGAGTTTTATTATGCACTTGAGTTGTTTGATGAAATGCCTAATAGAGGTTTGAGTATGAGTAGTGAACCTTAATTCTTGCAACATTGCATGTTGGCATTTCATAAGTGCATTAGTGGAGATGAACCATCCATAGGCATTAATTGTGCATTGAGAAGTGACCTAAGAAAGAGTAGGAAACTTTGTGTATGCACTTGCTCTATGAGTAGAGAACTTTGTGGATGCAACTACTCTAAGGGTAGAGAGAATGAGAAGTGCTAGAGTAGAGTGAATGAGAAGAGTATTAGAAATGGGTTGATGCTTTGTGATCATCACCCGACAGTTATGAGAATCGGGTTGATGCTTTGTGATCACCACCCGAATAGCCCTTAGAGATGGGTCGATGCTTTGTGATCGTCACCCAATGAGTAATAGAAATGGGGTAGATGCTTTGTGATCACTATCCGATTAGTTATTAGATAAGTGGGTTGAATGCTTTGTGATCATCATCCAACGGTTAGTAGAAGCGGGTTGATGCTTTGTGATCATCACCCGACAGTGACTAGAGACGGGTTAATGCTTGGTGATCGTTACCCAAAAGTCATGAGAAACGGGTAGGTGCTAGGTGGTCTCCACCCGATAGTTACGAAAACCGAGTAGGTGCTTCGTGATCCCCACTCGGTAGTCACTAAGAACGGGTTGGTACTGTGTGAATTCCACCCGATAGTCATGGAGAGTGAGATGGTGCTGTGTGAACGCCATCCGGCCGTACCTCCGGTAAGATGAGGCCATGATGTTTAGTAGAAACAGAAATAGAAACAGAAATAGTATAAGGAAAGAATTAAGAGTTATTCATACGGGGACAGACAGATAGAGGGTTTTACTTACTGAGCATTATTTTGTGCTCACCCCGTTATTTTCCTTTGTGGATGCAGGATCTAGGTGTTGATGCAGTCGGAGGGGCGTCGGCAAGCGAGGAGCAATAGCTACACTGTTTCCCCTGTTTTGTCTTTTAAAATGGCATTTTTGTAAATGACGTTCTTTGTGTATAAAAGACATATGACTTATAATGAAAAGAAAGTTTTTGGGCCCAATTTTCTATCGTTATTATGCCTGCATTGTATTAGTTTACAGTAGTTGTTGCATTTTTTTTCATATTTATAATCTGTCTTATAATAAGGTTTTCTATATTGTTTTTTATTTTTATCTCTTTTATATTGAACAGAGGGACATAATATTTTTTCATAACCATATTGATTACAAAATGCACTTAATTCTGCTTTCTTAAGTTTTAATTCATTTTTTAATTTAGTTTTTAATTTTAAATTAGTACAAATTATTAAAGCTTTATTGTTAATAAAACTAATTAAATCTCCCCAAGTTAAATCGTCATAAGGTATATTTCCATCAAATTTTTTGTATAATGCATTTTTAACAGTTTGACTGAATAATCTAGGTAGACCATCGAGGAACCTTTCTTTCCAATAGGGTTTCCTATAGTCTGTTCTTGTAAATACTTTTTGTAAAAACATATTCTTATACCATCTAAAATCTGTCATAGTTGGACATTTTAAGTTTGATAATATTTCTCGTGATCTTTTTTGAAAACTTGTTGGGTCTCCTACAAAGCTTTTAGTTATTGCATAGATTAATGGAGAGACCGCATCTTCTTCCTCTTATTCATACTCCATTTGACCAGTACCTTCTGTTTTAACTTTTCTAATCTTTTTTGTTGCGTGTAATATTAATTTTCGATGAACTTCTGTTAAATCACTATCCCACCAATTTTTTAGCATTCCTATGAATCCTGAAACTAATATTTTTGCTATTTGGTGATTAGTGTTTTCATGGACTTTATGGGCTAATGCTGATATTGTCATTTCTTGTAAAACATTTAATATTTGATGTTAAGCTAATCCATCTGTATTCCATTCATCTATTCCTGTTCCACTATAGGTAGATTTTGATATTTGTGTTACATCTTCGAATTATATATCTAGTAAGGAAGGTCTTGGGTAATAATTTCGAGTTCTAAGATATCACATATTATTTCTCATTTTATTAGTGATAAGTTTTGAAAATTTTGATTTAATTCTTCTATAGGGTCGGATTCTGTAAGAATATTAATGTTTGATTTTGAAGGTGCTAATTCACTAAGTTTTTTACTAATAGTTTCTAAAATAGTGTTATGATTATTGAATTTTATTATTTCTTCTTTTGGAATATCAAATGGTTCAAAAAATGGTTTAACATATTTTTGTGAATAAAGAGGTGTTAAATTAGAGGTTGAATTCTCTATTTCTACTACCTCCTTCCTGGGGTTTTTTGAAAATTGTGTGATTACGTGTGTACTAGTATTGTCTTCTATCCTATTCATTTGTTGACTAATAGTGTGAAGAATTTGATTAGAGTAATTGTTTTGATGTTGAATATTTTTAATATCTCTTAAAGTTTGTTGTTTTTTATCATCATCTATTTTATGAATTCTTTTAAAGGGTGATGCTATTATTTCTGCTTGTTGATGTTCTATTTTTATTTCTTCTAAAGGTGGATGTATAGATGTCATAATTTTATTTGTTGATGTTTGCCAATTTTTTGTTGCATTAGTTGTTACAAAAATAGTTTTCTTTTCACTTAAATTTTGATAATATTTTTTATTTTCTAACCAATTAAAGAAATAAATGTTTTGTTTTAATTTTTCTTGTGTATTGTACCATTTAGATCTAAGGGTATTTTGTTCTTCTAGTTCAAATATTTTGAAGAAAATTCGTCTTTTTTTTTTATTATAGTTTTGTGGGAATTCTTGTTTTAATAAATCTTTGTTAATTTCAAAGGGTTTAGTTATTGTGTTAATTTGACTATAATTTCCTAATACTTCTGATTGTGTTGGGGAACTAGGTGGAGTGGATGTGTTTTCATATGCAGGCTTTGGTACAGGAGGGGAGTAATTTACTCCTACTAATTTACTTGTTGAACTTGCTGATGAGGGCCTAGGTGTAGTGATTTCTTCAATCCTAGGGTATGATGATTTTTATTAGTAATTATGGGTTGATTTGTTTTAAGGGAATTTCTCTAAATTTTAATCTTATTGTACCATCTAGTTCTTGTATTATTTGTTGTATTTCAGATTCATTTTGATCATGTAAATGTTTTGGAGGGCATAGTTTTTCTAGTTTCCAATCTGTTTGTTTAATAATTTCATCCCAAGCAAATCTTTTTGGTGTAAAATTTTTATATTTTGTCTTATCAGTTTCCATAATAACTGTGTCCTGGTAGGGACATCCTAATGACTCTTAGACTAATTGTGGTATTCATAACTTTGTAATAAATCCTATATATTAATGCTACTGGTTGGGCTTTATCTTGATAAGTAAGATTAGAAGCTTTTAAGTTAATAGTTAATTCAAACGTTATTGTTGTAGGTAATTGATCTACCATATGCAGCGGAAAACAAAAATTCAATCGGTAAATCAATTACCTTTCTTTGCCAAGATCCGAGTATAGATTATACCGTTTACATGTTTATAACCAAAATCTGAATAAAATAAATCCATTCAAGGATTAGAATACTTACTTACGTTTGGAGGCTCCTTCGAATATCCTTGATTTTGGACACGAACACTGTTCATCGATTACTGTTAACGGCTACTGTTTACGTCTATTGTTCACGTGATTCTTTGCTAATCGATCCAAAGTAGGATCGCACTCACGGAAGTCCACACGAAGATAATCTGCAGAACCCTTGATTATTTTGCTAGAACAATCAAGGGCTTCAAGAATCAAGAAAGAAGAACAATAAAAGTTTTCTTCTTGAGAGAGAGAGAGATAGGGTGGCTAGGGTTTTAATTGAATGAATAATTCCCATTCAGTTTTAATTTTAAGTTGCACTTATATAGTGCAACAATTAAAACCCTATTCCACTTAGGAATAGCCATGGGCTCCAACCCTAGTTCACCCTTGCAACCAAACACACCCTTTATTGTATTTTAATTAATTAATTATTATTATAATTAAAATCAATTAATATATAATAATATATTAACATTCAATTAATAATAATAATTCATTTAAATATATACATAGATATATTTAAGTATAATCTCACTAATTTAATTTTAATATTAAAATTAAATACAGGCAACAACCTAGCAAATTTAATTGCATTCTGAGATTATCAAAATACTCTTTCGTCCTGAAAGATGAAAATACCCTTCTCACAAATTGATTCTTAAATTATCTTCTAAGTATGTGACCCGTAGGCTCCTTATCATATCGACAGTGAGTAGTATCGCAATTAACACCAATTAATCGTCTCACTACACACAGACCAAGATTGGCCCCTAGCAAGGCATCATGGCCACCCAATAGATTCGGATTCAGCGAAACTGCAGCCTGTCAACTATATGGTTACCGTGTCATCAAATCCTTTCATCAACTGTTATCTCATCGAGACTAAGGTATAGAAATAGTGTCAACCTCAGATATCCTTGACATGTTTGTATTTAGTTACTGGACCAATGACAAGAATATTAAATTGGATTGAGCATCAATTCAATCCCACTGTAGCCACATATTTAGTGTCATTGCCATTTACTGAATTACCTAGTGAGATAACTTCTCCCGTACCCAGAAGTGATGAATCCTTTGCCGATCCACCATAGTCTCGATACACTTCTCAATGTAGCCAATCACTACCATATTGATAGCTCTGAATAGAACTACGTTGGGCTAGTGTCAAACTACACCAATTGGTGCACAAGGTGCTCCGGTGATCTCAAGTCTAAGGATCACATGCACCATCATCCGTTAGAGGATTTATTCCATAGACATTAGGGTTACCATCCATATGGAATCCTCTGGTAGGTCTGTCCAGTGAACTTGCCTCTAGCAAGCACCCATGCATTGCACCAGGTTGTTGGCAAACAACCTTGACAAGTAAGATCAGTCACTGCCTTTCAACAGGGTCATTCAATACTATGATTGCCTTATCGTATTATCTGTGTCCTTGGTCAGAATAATACTGGGGCTATGAACGTTTCTAGAATGGCCACCATATGTGATATAGGGTTCTCACTATCAAGATTTGAAACACTTGGTACCCTCGTCACGGTTCTACCATCCTAAGGACATATATCATTACATACACGATATAGAAGAATATGCCTTTTATTGATAAATAAACATTTATTACAGAGTCAATTTTACAATAATTGATTGGCTCTAGGGCACCTACTCCAACAATTGTTGGATCATATAATCGGACCATAAAGTTTGGATAACAATCAAAATATACTGGACTACTTTCTAAATTAGAATTTAATACTGCTAATAAAGAATTTAATACTACTAATAAAGAGTTGTACATCCACCTTTAGAAGAAACAAAAACAGAACATCAACAAGCATAAATAATAGCATCGCCCTTTAAGAGAATTAATAAAATTGATGATGATAAAAAACAACCAACTTTAAGAGATATTAAAAATATTCAACAAAAATCTACCTATAGTGGAACAGGAATAGATGAATGGAATATAGATGGATTAGCTGAACATCAAATATTAAATGTTTTACAAGAAATGACAATATCAGCATTAGCCCATAAAGTCCGCGAAAACACTAATCACCAAATAGAAAAAATATTAGTTTCAGGATTCACAAGAATGCTAAAAAATTGGTGGGATATATGAAAATTCTTGAGGAATAAAAGTTTGAGAAAATGGGCTTTCATTATAAATTCCAATACGCCAATCTTGTGGTCTCAAGACTTTTTTGATTTTGCATTTTGAAAAAGCAATTTTATTTGGATCATTTTTATCTGGATTATGAGTAATGTCAATTGAATCAGTATCAACTAAAATAAATTCATAAAAAGTTCTTGTTTTTAATAGATCATCAGGAATAAAATACATACATACATGCATATGTGTATATATATATATATATATGGACTACAAATTGTAGTCTAGTATATTTTGATTGTTATCCAAACTTTACAGTAGGATTATATGATCCAACAATAATGTCTGGATTAACTATTAAGAAAAATATAATTATAGTTTCCAAATGATGATGTTGAAAATTTATTGTTTTATATATATATATATATATATGGACTACAAATTGTTGTCTAGTATATTTTGATTGTTATCCAAACTTTACAGTGGGATTATATGATCCAACAATAATGTCTGCATTAACTATTAAGAAAAATATAATTATAGTTTCTGAATGATGATGTTGAAAATTTATTGTTAGAAAAATTGAAATTCAATTACTAAATGGCTCTTGTGGTTTTTCTTGCTCACATTTCATAAGGACTTTTTTGGTATTGATTTCGGTTTCAAGAATAATATTGTTAACAACACCGATGGGATAGTGATTTAACAGAAGCTCATAGAAAATTAATATTACATGCAACAAAAAAGATTAGAAAAGTTAAAACATAAGGTACTAGTCAAATGGAGTATGAACAAGAAGAAGAAGACGCAATCTCTACATTAATCTATGCAATAACTAAAAACTTTGTAGGAGACCCAACAAGTTTTCAGAAAAGATCACAAGAAATATTATTAAACTTAAAAGGTCAAACTATGGTAGATTTTAGATGGTATAAGGATATGTTTTTACAAGAACAGACTGTAGGAAACCCTATTGGAAAGAAAGGTTCCTAGATGGTCTACCTAGATTATTCAGTCAAACTGTTAAAAACTGTTAGTAAACAACCCGTTAACGCAGCGGAAAACAAAACAATAATTTTTAGGATCGTTCCCATTGAGCCAAGATCAAAGGTATAAATTTTACAGTTTATAAAATACAAGAATCTGCAGAAAATAAATCTGGATTTAAAAACCATACCCACGTTGGAGGCTCCTCCAATTTTGTCTCTGATCGTGTTTTGCTATCAATCCAAGTGTAGGATCGAACCCACGAAGTCCACACGAAGACAATCACAAGGAACTAAGGAGGGATTTGCTAGATCCTCCTTAGCCTTAAGAATCAAGAAGAAGAAATCAAAGGAATTTTGATTTTGGCAAAAACCAAATCTAGCGTGAGAGAGTGTTTAAGGGGCTGCTGTGTTTGTTCTTTTTCAAAGAAAAATGAACTAATGAAAATCCCTTTTTTTTTTTTTTACAAATAATCATTTTCTTTTTATAGTAAAACTTTAATGCCCTATTCCCATATAGAATAGCCTTGGGCTCCAACCTAAACACCCCATGTTACCAAACACTCTCAAATTAGATATTTTATTTATTTCGTCGTTATCTCAATTAAACTCAATTAATATATATTTAATCTATATATTAACATTTAACAACAATGATGATTTAATTAAATATATGCGAACACATATTTAAATGTAATTTCACTTATTGAATTTTTCTAATAAATTAAATAAAGGCTACGACCTCAGCAAATTTAATTGCACTGTGAAATTACTAAAATACCATTTCACCTTAAAAAGACAAAAACACCCTTCCTTCTTCTTGGATCTTAAATTATCTTCTATGTGTGTGACCCATAGGCTCCTCATCATACTGGCAGTGTATAGTATCGCGATTAACACCAATTAATCATCTTACTAATACACAAACCAAGATTGACCCTTAGTAAGGCATCATGGCCACCCGATAGATTCGGATTCAGCAAAGTAGCTACATGTCAACAATATGGTTAAAGTACAATTCGATCCTTTCATCATCCGTTATCTCGACGAGACGAAGGCATAGAAACAGTGTCAACCTTCTAAAAGAACTGCGTTAGGCTAGTGTCAAACTACACCAATCGGTGCACAAAGCGCTCCGGTGATCTCAAGTCTAAGGATCACATGCACCATCATTCGTTAGAGGATTTGTTCCATAGACACTGGGGTTACCATCCATATGGAATCCTCTGGTGGGTCAGTCCAGTGAACTTGCTGTGGTGTATTCGCCTATAGCAAGCACCCATGTGTTGCACCAGGTTGTCACCAAACAACCTTGACAAGTGAGATCAGTCACTGCCTTTCGAAAGAGTCGTTCAACACTATGATAGCCTTACCGTATTATCTGTGCCCTTACTTCAGAATAATACTGGGGCTACGGATGTTTCTAGAATGGCCACCTTATGTGCTCATAGGGTTCTCACTATCAAGATTTGAAACACTTGATACTCTTATCACGGTTCTACCATTCTAAGGGCATATCAATACATATTGCAATAATAATGATTTACGCAATATAGAATAAAATGTATTTTATTGATTAACGAACATTATTACAAAGAGTCAATTCTACAATAATTGATTGGCTCTAGGGTATCTACTCTAACAAAAATGCATTATACAAAAAATTTGATGGAAATATACCTTATGAAGATTTAAATTGTGGAGATTTAATTAGTTTTATTAACAACGAAGCTTTAATAATTTGTACTAATTTAAAATTAAAAACTAAATTAAAAAATGAATTAAAACACAAGAAAATATAATTAAGTGGATTTTATAATCAATATGGTTATGAAAAAATATTACCTCCCTCTGTTCAATATAAAAGAGAAAAAAAACAAAAACAATATAGAAAACCTTATTATAAAAGAGATTATAAATATGAACAAAAGTCTTAACAATAAGCCTTATGAAAAGAAAAAATCTTCTAATAAGAAAATATCCAAAAAACCTATCACATGTGTGAAATGTAAACAACAAGGTCATTATGCAACTAAGTGTCCTATGAAAAATCAAATTAAAAAAATTAGAAATAGATTCAGAATTAAAACAACAATTATTAAATATTATTCAGGCAGACTCTGAAGAAGAAAGTTATGATACAGATAACGTAGTTATGATTTATCAAATTCAGAAAAACTCTTCTGAAACAATGAGTGAGTCTTCATAAGATTCTGATGATTGTGATTGCATGGGGCCTTGCTACTGTGCAATGAAAGCAATAAATATGATATCAACCTCTAGACCTAAGTCAATAAATGTTATCACTAAATCAAAAGAATTTTTATTAGATATTATTGATAAAATTCAAGATGAAGATATTAAAACTTAAAGAATTAATTTTATCTGAAGAAAAACAAAAAGATGTAGAATCTTATAATTTAAAAGATATATTAATAAGATTTGAAAAACTCACACAAATTACTCTAAGTGACATACAAGAAGAAATTAATATTCTCAAAAATCAAGTCAAAGAGTTAGAAAGGATAATTTTGAAATTAAGATAGATTTATTATGTTTAAAAGCCTTTAAAGAAACTATAGGACAACCATCAACGTCAAAATCAGAATTAAAAATTATTAAAGAAACTAAAGAATCATTTATTAATGAAATCTCTAGAATTCAATTTCAAAAATGGCATGTTTATATTAGGATTAATATTAATCATGAACTAGATATTATCACTCAAGCGTCAATAGACATAGGAGATGATCGAAATTGTATGAGAGAATGATTAATTCCAACAAAATATTACGAAAAAACAAAAGAAATATTACATGGAGCATTCTATAAAGGAATTACTATAAATATTTTAGGACAAGAAGTAGCATTTGAATTTGTTAATCCTCCATTAGTAAAAGACATTAGTAATTTAAAAAATATTTCCATATCTAGGATAAATGCTATTACTAAATTAGAGAGCCTAGAAATTGTTCCCACAAGAGAATGGCTCGATACTAGAAAATTTTTGAATGCTTGCATTACAAAAACATGTTTTAAACTTTTTACATTAAAATTTAAAAATTTTCAAAATCATGTTTTCAATAAATTACAAGAGTCAATTTTTTTTTTTACTCTAATAGTCTCTCTCATAATTACTTTCAAGATGAGATATTTTTAAGAGAAAGTGAGGAAAAGAGGGGCACTCCCATCAAACCACAAAATAATCCAAAATCAAAAGCATCATATGCAATGCTACCACCTCAACAACCTATTACCCCACAACCAAAAGCTTCAAAACCCAATAAATAAAAAATCAGTATTACCCAACAAAATCGGTTCACTCTTCTAAATGAAGAATCTGTTTCTTCGTCACCACCAAAAAATTACCAACAAGCCCTTGCAATACTAACATCATATTCACCTCTCCATCAAAACCTATTAACATTAATCCAACTTTTCAATACATTGAAAAAGAAACACCCCAATCAATTTGTATTATTGAACCGGAATTTTGGGGACAAACTCTTCATATGTATATATTGGTAGGATCTTAAAAAATTGAAGAATGTAATAAAAGAAATGTATTGAAAATGAATAGTAAATGTTATTGTAATAATAAATGTGAAAGGAAATGAAATAATGTAATAAATGTGAAAAGAAAAGAAATAATGAATGATAACTTACAAGTACAAATTTGATGAAGAAACGTTTATTGCTTGATAATTTTTACAAAGTGTTTTTCAAAGGACACCATAAATTTTTGCTCTCTCGTTTTTGCATCCTACTCTTGTATTCTAAGTGATACATATTTATACTACGGATCAGCGGACTTCAAATACATTTGAATCTGTCTTCATTATTACAATACAGAGTAAAATATAAAGTAGTTGATAAGTTGATGAGCCGTCTTGAATAAGTGTCTTGAATTATTGAAATTTTGTCTTTATATTGGTCGACAAAATAATCTTGTTGATAAGGAATCTTGAAAAATCTTGATATCCACCGAAAGTATTGAACACATGATAAAGCTGGTGTTGAGTCATTATCCTTTCTTTTGATAAGTTATTGAAATCATAATTGATCATGGAACATTGCATAACAATCATCTTCGTCTTGATCACATTGGTGACTTGGTGTTTTCCGAATATGCTTTCTAAGATGAGGAAGATCCAATGGCCATAATAATTTCGTCCATATCTTGAATAGTTTGGAATTGAGCCAACCTAGCCAGAAGTTTTGATTTTTGCGTCAAAAATGTTGATTGTTGTTGAGGTTGACATAAATGAGGGTGTTGAGAAATCCATACTTGCATGGCTGGTGGGCTAACATTTTGGATGGAAAAGCTAGGCCACCATTTAATAAAGAATTTTCTTCGTAATTCTTTGAATTTTGGAGGAGGAGGTGCAGTGATATAAAATTGCCAACTCATTATCCAAGCAATTAAGAAATTGCTGGAAAATGCTAGCAAAGTTTCTTCACTGTTATTGAAATTTTTGGTGAATAATTGATATCCTTCCCAAACCGAAGGTGGGAGAATTTTCTCATTTAAACCAAAAAAATGAAACCATTGTTGAAACCATTTTGGACAAGTTTTTGGACAAGTTTTGTCAAATATAAAGAACCAAGAATGTGTAGTATGTGATAAACAGAAAGTATAAAACAAGGCTTTTTGATAATCTTTATATGAAAATTCTTGAGGAATAAAAGTTTGAGAAAATGGGCATTTTTTATAAATTCCAATACGCCAATCTTGTGGTCTCAAGACTTTTTTTATTTTGCATTTTGAAAAAGCCATTTTATTTGGATAATTTCTATTTGGATTATGAGTAATGTCAATTGAATTAGTGTCAACTAAAATAAATTCATAAAAAGGTTCTTGTTTTTAATAGATTATCAAGAATAAAATAAAAATCTAGAGGGAAAATTTTTGATAAGGTTTCTTGAAGAGTTTGTCTCCAGAATTCAAGTTCAATAATACAAAGTGATTGGGTTGTTTCTTTTTCAATGTATTGAAAAGTTGGATTAATGTTAATAGGTTTTGATGTAGAAGGTGAATAAGATATTGATGTTTGCCAATTTTTTGTTGTACTAGTTTTTACAAAAATAGTTTTCTGTAAATGTTTTATGTTTTGTTTGATCAGCTTCTATAATAATTGTGTTTCCTGATGGGGACATCCTAATGGCTCTTAGACTAATTGTGGTATTCATAACTTTGTAATAAATCCTATGTATTAATGCTACTGGTTGGGCTTTATCTTGATAAGTAAGATTAGAAGCTTTTAAGTTAATAGTTAATGCAGACATTATTGTTGGATCATATAATCCTCCTGTAAAGTTTGGATAACAATCAAAATATACTAAACCACTTTTTAAATTAGAATTTAATACTGCTAATAAAGAGTTGTTAAATTTTAAATTTCTTTCATCTTTTAACATTACTAATAATGGAATGTTTTGTCCTAATCTAAATAATGGTTTTACTACTACTAGAACTAATCCTATGCATATTGGAATTTATAAAAAATGCCCATTTTCTCAAACTTTTATTCCTTAAGAATTTTCATATATCCCACCATTTTTTTTGCATTCCTGTGAATCCCGAAACTAATATTTTTTTTATTTGGTGATCAGTGTTTTTGTGGACTTTATGGGCTACTGCCGACATTGTCATTTCTTGTAAAACATTTAATATTTGATGTTTAGCTAATCCATCTATATTTCATTCATCTATTCCTATTCCACTATAGGTCGATTTTTGTTGAATATTTTTAATATCTCTTAAAGTTGGTTGTTTTTTATCATCATCAATTTTATTAATTCTATTAAAGGGTGATGCTATTATTTATGCTTGTTGATATTCTATTTTTATTTCTTCTAAAGGTGTATGTACAAATGTAATAATTTTATTTGTTAATGTTTGCCAAGTTTTTGTTGTATTAGTTGTTACAAAAATAGTAGAAAACATATAATTATTTATGTTTTTTATCATCATCAATTTTATTAATTCTTTTAAAGGGTGATGCTATTATTTTTGCTTGTTGATGTTCTATTTTTATTTCTTCTAAAGGTGAATGTACAAATGTTGATACAGAAATCTACACCAACTAGAGTGATCCGATCGACCTTGGTGGGATCGGAATTGGTGTGTGCGTGATTACAGATAATCAATAATGTACAAATAAAGAATGTAAAGTAGAAGATGGCACAGAGATTTTTAAAGTGGTTCGGCGAGATAAACTATTAAGCCTACGTCCACTGTTCTTTGTATTTGCTATGTGAGCTTACAATATAAGTTCTATGAAAATTTTCTAACCCTTTTTCCATAATTTGAGGGGTTTTATATAAAAATTTTGTAAAAAAGAAAAGAACAGAATTAAAGGGATTACAATTAAATTGAAATGTAACTCCGATATTCTCGTGATTGGGCACTGTGATTACGCAAGGATTGCTGCCAATTGGATCATTCCCGAAATATCTAGGATATGAAGTTATCTGGGAATTGGTTGAATGATCATTAAGATTGTTTACAACTAGCTTGTGCTAGGTCAAGCTATGTCTCGATGAGCTTATGCTAGCTCGGACAACCGGTAGAGTCAGACTGATTCTAGGTCAAGCTACTACCTTGCAACTCCCCGAGCTTGGCGGAAAAGTCACACACAACATCTGTTCCTAGTGTTCGATGCTCGTTTCGAGCTTTAAGTACTATTGCTCGATTTGATACCGAGCTCAGTTTTGTCAGTAGGCCATCAGATGTAGGCTCGGTCGAGCTCCAAGGGTCGACCTCATGCCTGGTCGATGTACCTCACACTTGATCTTCTATCTTCCATGATACCTCATAAACTCAGAATATGAAAAGTTAGGACAATTATGTAAATTCCATGCGGTCATGGTGCATTAAATGCGACAGCCTTTGGCAGTCACGTTTCATCGCACGTGGGCGACTATAGCTGCCACGCGCGGAGTCGAGGCGACATGTGGTGACGGTTATGGTTGTAGCAGTCTGATGGTTCGTCGCCCTCGCAGATGGATGACATGTGGCTACGTCCAAAGGCTGAGATTTCTCGATGAATGGAGGGCCGAGATTCACTATAGATCGACAGCTATGATCGAACCCTGCCTTTTCGTCTCCCATGCAAGCTACTATAAAAGTGAGCGAAGTCGTCAGAAACTCACTTAACTTGCAAAAATTCTTTCACGTATTTCTCTTAGTCTGTTGATGTTTCACTATCGTCATGGTGTTTTTCTTGCGAGTTCTTCCTATTCTCTTATTCCGGTAAGGCTTCTTTCCTTCTCGTTAATTGTTTTCTTGATTTTCACGGCTAAGGGTGGTCATTATCGTGGCCACATTAAGCCTTTTAGAACTTTACTAAGGTTTTTAAGCGAGTCTCCGACGGCTTTGGGTTTAAGGATCGTGATGGCCGTCAGAACCCTGGGTAGGTCGCGTGCTCTTATCGTGTGGCATGAGCTATCTTGGGTACCTGAACTGAAAGCAAGTGTGCATTGGTCATTAAGTTTTTCGAGCTTTGACACATGTCCGCTTCTATTTTAGGTACCCAGAAGCGAGCTATAATTATGTCTTCTTCCAGCAGTCACACGATTCATCGCATGTTTGACTCACCTATAGGCTCGGTAGTCCTTGGCGGTATAATGCCTAAAGGTTCTGAGGAAATCACCGTACAAAGCTCAGACCCCGATGTGATGGGCTTGTCCGATCGTGCCTTAGTGCAGTTGGCTCAGTCAAAGCGGTTTCCAGTTCATAGACTACGAAGGGAACTACAATCCTCGAATAATGTTGAGGACCTGAGGCGCATAAGAGAAGTTTATGCGCCATAACTCAATTTAATGGTTCCCAGGGATTCTTCTCTGAAGAATCCTCCACTCGGGTGGGTAGCGACCTCTAAGACCATTCTAAGATGCGGGGTATCTATTCCCACATCGTTCCTCTCCAATTGTCCACGAACTCATACGTCATAATCATAGGTTTGTATATAACATATATGATTGCCGATTTGGGTGACCCATCCATCGAGGAGCTCGTTCATCTGTATAGACTAAAGAAAGGGCAAGATCAGATGTACTACCTTTCCAAAGGTGAGGGAGGTATATTTCAATGAGCTGGTCGACATCCCAAAAAAGGTCCCACATTGGGACTCCCAATTTTTTTTTTATGAGGCTTAGGAGAAGCGAGTAAGACTTCGAACATCCAATGCATGTGAATATCGCTTTCAAGCTTTATGTTTAAACTAACTGAGTTACTTTGCTTTGCAGTTAACGTCAAACAAAACTATCTCCCTGTTGCGAGCTTGGAGAGGCTCTGTTGATTTAGTAACCTTCCCAACGGACAGGGTAACGTCAACAAGATTATCACGCTTCCTCACTTGAGGGCATACGGCTTCTGTCAGGGCGATGACAAGTTTCTCACCATTCTTGAGAAAGGTTAAGTTATCGTTTGCTCATGCTTATTGCTCTCGCACAGATAGATCACTCATTTTTTGCTTTTTTTTTTTTTTTCTCAAAAATGTGGGTCGAGAAACCAAAGAGCCTTAAGAAGAAGATGGCAGCTTTGGTGGCTGCCAAGAAGACACTGCCGAAGCCGCCCACTGATATTGCCAGTGTGAAATGTGGCATGGGCAAGCTTGGGGAAGGCCCAAGCGCGAAAAAGCCTGCGACTGTCTCGAAGGTAGTTGGTGGCAAAAGTGCCCTTGAGCCCCAAAAAGAGCCGAGAAAGAAAACACCTGAGCTAGCCAGAGGCTCAAGGAAACAAAAGGCACTCAAACAATACAACAGCTCAGGTAAAAAGAAATCGATTGAGCCTCTAAGGGGCTCAAGTAAGCAAAAGGTGGCTGAGTAGCAGGTTGGCTTGGGCAAGGAGGTCGTCATGCAGGCTAGCGGCCTAAAGAAATTAGTGGTCAAGGATTCGACTATGAAGAAGTCTTCTCCTATGGGCAAGGCTGCTGTTGCCGGGGGAAGTAAGTCCAACTCGTCTAGGCAGGGAGGCAAGAAGATGGACGAGGTAACTCGGGCTGTGGTCGATGCTTTAATCTACCGACTGCTAACCACATCAACATTGCGACCACAGGGCCAAAGTTGACATCACCCTGCAAACATTCGAGGGTTTTAGGGATTCATCTCCCACTGAGATGTTGGCCTGGGTGTGCAGCTATACGGCTAAGGTACAAGTAGTTTGCCTTCTTTGCATTTTATGTACGCTATCGGTATTTCTTACTAACTCTCCCTCCTTTATTTAGGCTGCCATGGCGAGCAAGCTTCTCCATGACGAGTGTTATCCTACATTGGAAGGCACTCACAAAGGATGACAGCAAGCGGAGACGATGAAAGAGGATGCTTTGGCCAGGGCTGAGGTTGCGGAGAAGGCAAGGGAGACAAAACAGGCTGAGCTTGAGTTGCTTAGGGAAGAATCAAGGAAAGGGAGATCCTTGACAAGCTCCAAGCGAGCGAGGCTACGCGAGCTAAGGCTGAAGCCGAAGAACCAAGGTTGCGAAGAGTTTGGCACAGCAACGAGGTGCCAATAACAAGTTAATTCTGAGCTTTCCTTGGTTCAAAAAGTTGCCTCGAATTGGGAGGCCAAGTCCAAACAGACCACGCTCGACCTTTCTCAAGAGGCGGAAGGTCGACAAAAATCCAAAGCTGAGGCCGGGCAACTCAAGCTTCAAATTGAGGAGTTGAATAAGGCCATCACTACTCAGGCTTGGCAGACGTCGGTCTTCCTTATGCAAAAGTTGTGGAAAGCCCACCCTTCAATCGACTTCTCTTTCCTTTCGTGAGCTTATTAGAGGGAGGTTGATAGGATGAAGACCGAGGCTCAGGGAATGGCCTCCGTGTACTCAGATGACTCTGACGATGATGGTAGAGGCCAGAAAGAGGTCAAGGAAGGTGATGAGGACATCGGGCTCAAGCAAGAAGTTGAGGATTCGGCTCCTCTGGCTACACTTCCCCTAGGCGAAGCTCCCAACCTTAAAAAAACTACTACCATTCCTTCCATTGAGGAATTGTCTTTTCCAGTTGGCAGTGAGCTCCCTAGACCAACAGAAGTGATGCCTCTGCTCCTTCAACAGCTTGAAAGATCATTACATATTTTTCTTTTTCCTTTTTTTTTTTTTAGATTGTAATCAAACTCATCAATGAAAAGAACATATTTTAGTATATCCTATTAGGAAACGATTTAACTCAAGGCAGCGGAAAACAAAAAATTTAGAGCATAGATCGTTCCCATTAAAGCCAAGATCAAGGCACAAATTATATAATTTATATGCTAAATCAAAATCTGCAGTAATATGAACAATCAGAGTAAAGTTTAGAGTTCATACACATGTTTGGAGACTCCTTCAAACTTGTCTCTGGCTGGGTTCGCTACCGATCCAAGAGTAGGATCGAACAAATGGTAATCCACAAGAAGATAACCTGAAGAGCTAACGAGGGATTTGCTAGATCCTCTTTAGCTTCAAGAACCAAATCAAGAATCAAAGAAACTTTGATTCAATGAAGCGAGGTGGCGTGAGATTTAGGGAGAGGGCTGTGTGTTTTCTTTTCTTTCAATGAATAAGATTGAATGAATAATTCTATTCACTTATCTAATTCACAAAAACCTTGCACTTATATAGTGCTCATAAAACCTTATTCCAATAAGGAATGGGCTTGGGCTTCAACCCAAACAACCCCTATATCCAAACACTCCCAATCATGTTATATAATTATAATTATTATTCTTTCCAATTAAACTCAATGAATGTATTTATAGAAATACATTAACATTTAATAATAATAATAATCCATTTAAATATATGTGTACATATAGTTAAATATAATCTCACTTATTTAATTTTAATACCAAATTAAATATAGGCAACAACCTCAACAAATTTATTTGCACTGTAAGATTACCAAAATACCCTTTCGCCCTAAAAGATGAAAACACCCCTTGCACAAACTGATTCTTAAATTATCTTCTATGTGTGTGACCTGTAGGCTCCTTATCATATTGGCAATGTGTAGTTTCGTGATTAACACCAATTAATCGTCTCACTACACATAGACCAAGATTGGCCCTAGCAAGGCATCATGGCCACCCGATAGATTCGGATTCAGCGAAGCAACTACCTGTTAATGATATGGTTACCGTGCAATCTAACCCTTTCATCATCTGTTATCTCATCGAGACTGGGGCATAGAAATAGTGTCAACCTCAGTTTACTCTCGATATTATGTATTCAGTTTCTAGACCAATGACTGGAATAATGAATCAGATTGAGCAACAACTCAATCCCACTGTGATCACAGATTTATTGTCATTGTCATTCACTGAATTGCGTCATGAGATAACTTCTCCCGTACCCAGGAGTGATGAATCCTCTATCGATCCACCATAGTCTTGATACACTCCTCGATGCAGCCAATCACTACCATATTGACAACTTTGAATAGAACTGTGTTGGGCTAGTGTCAAACTACACCGATCGGTGCATAAGGCGCTCCGGTGATCTCAAGTCTAAGGATCACATGCACCACCATTCGTTAAAGGATTTATTCCATAGACACTGGGGTTACCATCTATATGGAATCCTCTGGTGGGTCAGTCCAGTGAACTTGCCTACAGCAAGCACCCATGTGTTGCACTAGTTGTCACCCAACAACCTCGACAAGTGAGATCTGTCACTGCCTTTTGACAAGGTCATTCAACACTATGATAGCCTTACCGTATTAGTTGTGCCTTTGGTCTGAATAATATTGGGGCTATGGACGTTTCTAGAATGGCCACCATATGTGCCATAGGGTTCTCACTATCAAGATTTGAAACACTTGATACCCTCATCACGATTCTACCATTTTAAGAACATATATCAGTACATACAACCATGGTTTACATGATATAGTAGATAATGCCTTTTATTGATTAATAAACATTATTACAAAGAGTCAATTCCACAATAATTGATATGCTCTAGGGCACCTACTCCAACAATCTCCCACTTGCACTATAACCAATCATTCATGCATTTAACATCGAATGACCCAAGTGCCCATCATGCTTCTGCTACAACAGAAACTTCAACAGTGGGTTAGTAGGTACTCTGCAAATCTGTACATTCCCTTTCTGATCGATCTCTTAGATCAAATTGAATCAGCTAAGTATGTGTTTGGATTACTGGTGAGACCATGATTCCTAGCCACAACAATGGCTCCATTGTTATCGCAGTAGAATTTTACTAGATCAGCAATGCCTGGAACCACATCAAGTTCAGTAATGAACTTCTTGATCCAAACCTCCTACACGGTTGCATTAAATAATGCAATATACTTAGCATCAGTTGTATAATCTGTTACAATACCCTGATTCAAGCTCTTCCAGCTCACTACAGCTACATTGAGACAAAATATACAATCCCAAATTGCGAACTATAATCATCTTTATCGTTTGGAAAATAGCATCACTGTATCCTCTTACAATGAGCTCATCTTCCCCTCCATAATCCAAGAACATATCCTTAAGCCTTTTCAAGTACTCAAAGATGTCCATTAACACTCATCCAGTGTCACTCACTTAGATCTGATTGATATCTTATACAAATACTGAATGCACATAAGACATCAATCTAAATACATAACATATTGCTCACTTAGATCTTATTGATATCTTCTGTAAGTGCTTAATGCACATAAGATATTAGTCTAAGCATGCAATCACAGCATTGCTCACTTGGATCCGATTGATATCCCTTACAAGTGTTTGGTGTGCATGAGACATCAATCCGAGCATACAACATGATATTGCTCACTTGAGTGTGATTGACATCCACTACAAGTGCTTGATGCACATTAGATATCAATCTGAGCATATAAGACAAATCTACTTGCTGAAGCATGTGGGATCCTCTTCATTCTATCTCTCTCATCGTGTGGTTAAGGACACATATCCTTAGAGAGATAGACACCATGTGCCATCGGAAGAAATCCCTTTTTGGATTCTTCCATACTAAATCTGTTCAGTACCTTGTCTATGTATTCTGACTTAGTTTAAGCAACCTACCAGATCTATCACGATAGATCTTCATTATGAGAATGTAGGCTGTTTCTCTTAAGTCTTTCACGAAGAACCACTTGGATAACCAAGTCTTTACTGACTGTAAGTTCGGTATGTCATTTCAATCAAAAGGATGTCATCGACATGCAACACTAGGAATGACATTGCGCTCCCACTTACCTTCTTGTAATCATAGGCCTCATCTTCGTTCTTGATAAAACCAAATTCTGTTACAGCTTCATCAAAACGAATGTTCCAGCTCCTTGAAGCTTGCTTTAGTCCATATATGGACCTTTGCAACTTGCATATCTTATTAGCCTTCCATCAAGAACAAAACCATTGGGTTGTGTCATATACCCATCCTCCTCAAGGTTTCCATTCAAGAAAGCAGCTATGACATTCATTTGCCAAATCTCATAGTCATTAGCTTGTCCATCGAGAATGAAACCATCGGGTTGTGTCATATACACATCCTCCTCAAGGTTTCCATTCAAGAAAGCAGTTATTGTTAGGAAACAATCCATATATGCAGCAGAAAACAAAAATCATAATACAAGGATCGTTCCAAAGAGCCAAGATCAAAGGTATAATTTTATAGTTTATGTTTAAGTAGAAATCTGCAGAAATTAATCATGAGTTTAGAAAAACATACGCACGTTTGGAGGCTCCTCCAAATTTGTCTATGAACATTTTTGCTACCGACCCAAGTGTATGATCGAACCGACGTAGTCCACACAAAGACAATCACAAAGAACTAAAGAGAGATTTGCTAGATCCTCTTTAGCTTTAAGATCAAAGAAGAAAAATCAAATAGATTGATTTTAGACAAAAATGAATTCTGCCGTGGGAGAGGAAATATGGGGCTACTGTGTTTTTCTTTTTCAAAGAGAAAAATGAAATTATCAATTAACACTTACATTTTACAAATAACTCTTTTCTTTTATATTGAAAACTTAGTTGCCCTATTCCCATATGGAATAGGCTTGGGCTCCAACCCAAACACCCCATGTTACCAAACACTCCCAATTAGATATTTATTTTTATTTCATCATTATCTCAATTAAAATCAATTAATATATATTTAATCTATATATTAACATTTAACAACAATGATGATTTAATTAAATATATGCAAACACATATTTAAACATAATTTCACTTATTTAGTTTTTCTAATAAATTAAATAAAGGCTACGATCTCAGCAAATTTAATTGCACTGTGAAATTATCAAAATACCTTTTCGCTTAAAAAGACGAAAACACCTTTCTTTCTTTCTGAGTCTTAAATTATCTTTTATGTGTGTGACCCATAGGCTCCTCATCATACCGGTAGTGTATAGTATCACAATTAACACCAATTAATTGTCTCACTAATACACAGACCAAGATTTGCCCCTAGCAAGGCATCATGGCCACCCGATAGATTCGGATTCAGCAAAGTAGCTACCTGTTAACGACATGGTTACCATACAATTCGATCCTTTCATCATACGTTAACTCGACGAGATGAAGGCATAGAAATAGTGTCAACCTTCGGTTACTCTCGATATTATGTATTCAGTTTCTGGACCAATGACCTGTATTATAAATTGGATAGAGCAACAACTCAATCCCACTGTAGCCACAGTTTTAGTGTCATTGCCATTTATTGAATTACGTCGTGAGATAACTTCTCCCGTATTTGGGAGTGATGAATCCTCTGTTTATCCACCATAGTCTTGATACACTCCTCGATGCAGCCAATCACCACCGTATTGATAGCTCTAAAAAGAACTGCGTTAGGTTAGTGTCAAACTGCACCAATCGGTGTATAAGGCGCTCTGGGGATCTTAAGTCTAAGGATCACATGTACCACCATTCGTTAGAGGATTTGTTCCATAGACACTGGGGTTACCATCTATATGGAATCCTTTGGTGGGTCAATCTAGTGAACTTGCTGCGGTGTATTCGCCTATAGCAAGCACCCATGTGTTGCACCAGGTTGTCACCAAACAACCTTGACAAGTGAGATCAGCCACTTCCTTTCAACAGGGTCGTTCAACACTATGATAGCCTTACCGTATTATCTGTGCCCTTACTTCAGAATAATACTGGGGCTACAGATATTTCTAGAATGGCCACCATATGTGCTCATAGGGTTCTCACTATCAAGATTTGAAACACTTGTTACCCTCGTCATGGTTCTAACATTCTAAAGACATATATCAATACATATTGAAATAATAATGATTTACGCGATATAGAATAAAATGCCTTTTATTGATTAATGAACATTATTACAAAGAGTCAATTCTACAATAATTGATTGGCTCTGGGGCATCTACTCTAACAATCTTCCACTTGCACTATAGCCAATCATTCATGTATTTAATACCAAATTATCTCAACTGCCTTTCATGTTTCTGCTGCGATAAAGGCTTTGTTAGTGGATCTGTGAGATTGTCGTCAGTATGCACTTTACTAATCTGAACGTCTTTCCTCTCAACTATCTCTCTGATGAGATGGAATCGTCTGAGTATGTGTCTGGACTTCTAATGAGACCGTGGTTCCCTGGCTTGAGCAATTGCTCCATTGTTGTCACAATAGATGTCTATAGGATCAACAATCGTGGGAACCACACCAAGTTTAGTAATGAACTTCTTAATCCAGACTGCCTCCTTGGCCGCATCTGACAATGCAATATACTCAGCCTCCATTGTAGAGTCCGCTACAGTGCTTTGCTTGGAGTTCTTCTAGCTCACTGCACTGCCACTGAGACAAGATACAAACCCTGATTACGATCGATAATCATCTTTGTCCGTTTGAAAACTAGCATCACTATATCCTCTTATAGTGAGCTCATATTCCCTTCCATAAGCCAAGAACATATCCTTAGTCCTCATCAAGTACTTAAGAATATTCTTGACAGCCATCTAGTGACGCTCACCTAGATCCGATTGATATCTACTACAAGTGCTCAAAGCACATGAGACATCAATCCGAGTACATAGCATGGCATACATGATGGATCCAATTGCTGATGCATATGGGATCATCTTCATCCTATCTCTCTCATCTTATGTTCTAGGACACAATTCCTTAGAGAGATAAACACCATGTGACATCAAAAGAAATCCCTTCTTGTATTTTTCCATACTGAATCTTTTCAGTACTTTGTCAATATATGCACTCTAACTTAGGCCAAGCAACCTACGTGATCTATCACGATAGATCTTTATACCAAGGATGTAAGCTGATTCCCTTAAGTCCTTGAAGGAAAAGAACTTGGATAACCAAGTCTTTATCGACTACAAGTTCAGTACGTCATTCCCGATCAGAAGTATGTCATCGACACACAATACTAGGAATACTACTGTGCTCCCACTCACTTTCTTGTAAACACATGGCTCATCTTTGTTCTTGATAAAACCAAATTCTTTTACGGCTTCATCAAAACAAATGTTCCAACTCCTTGAAGCTTGCTTGAGTCCATAAATGGATCTCTGTAACTTGCATACCCTATTAGCTTGTCATTCATGAACGAAACCATTAGGTTGTGTCATGTACACATCCTCCACAAGGTTTCCGTTCAGGAAAGCTGTTTTGACATCTATTTGCCAAATCTCATAGTCATGATATGCAGCAATCGCAAGCATAATCTGGATGGATTTAATCATGGCAACTGGCGAAAAGGTTTCTTCATAGTTAATGCCATGAATTTGTTTGAAAGCTTTGGCAACCAGTCGTGCTTTATAAGTATGCACGTTGCCATCCATGTCAGCCTTCTTCTTGAAGACCCATTGACACCCTATGGGTTTTACCCCTTCAGGTGGTTCCACCAAAGACCATACTTGGTTCTGGTACATGGAGTCCATCTCAAATTTCATAGCTTCAAGCCATTTAACGGAATTTGGATCCGATATAGCGTCTTTGTAGGTTCTGGGTTCATCGTCTTGGTAGACTAGTACGTCACCATGTTGAGTCATGAGATAATCGTATCTCTCGGGCTCATGGTGTACTCTCCCAGATCTACGTAGCTCTTGTGCTACCTGAGGTAGTTCACTTTTATCCATAGATTGTAGAGTAACCTCCTCTTGATGTTCAACCACTTCATGTGGCACATCTTCCCGTACTTTGTCTAGTATATCTTATGGTTCTAGAACTTCATCAAGTTCTACTTTTCTCCCACTAGTACTTCTTAGAAAATATTCATTTTCTAGGAAGATACCAGATCGAGCAACAAAAATTTTGTGCTCTTCTGGGTGGTAGAAATAGTATCCTTTGGTCTCCTTTGGATACCCCACAAATATTCATTTACAGGATTTTGGGCCCAGCTTGTTCGAAGTCAATTTCTTAACATAAGCTTCGCAACCCCAAATCCTTAGATAAGACAAGTTGGGATTTTGCCCATTCCATAGCTCATATGGAGTCTTATCTACCGACTTTGACGGCACACGGTTCAAAACATGAGTAGCAGTCTCGAGGGCATAACCCTAAAACGATGCAAGTAAATCACTAAAACTCATCATGGACCTAACCATGTCAAGTAAGGTCTTGTTCCTCCTTTCTGACACTCCATTGTGTTGGGGTGTATAAGGAGGGGTGAGTTGTGATACTATCCCACATTCCTTCAGGTACTCTAAAAAACCTAAGCTTAGTATTCACCTCCTTGATTCGACTGAAGAGCTTTAATACTTTTTCCCACATATTCTGCACTTCATTCTTGAGTTCCTTGAATTTATCAAGGGCTTCGATTTAGTCTCATAGTAGACATAACCATATCTACTGAAATCATCAGTAAATGTGATGAAGTATAATATCCACCTGTGGCCTCAACTGTTAGTGGACCACATACATCACTATGGATGATGCCTAAAACTTAGTAGCCCTTCACCTTGTCCTGTGAAAGGAGACGTGTCATCTTGCCTAATAGGCATGACTGACATACCTCAAATGACTGAAAGTCAAAAGGTCCAAAACTCCATCCCTTTGAAGTTTTGCAATGCGAGTCTTATTAACATGACACAATCTACATGCCAAGATATGTCTGGTTTTGATCGCTATGTTTAGCTTTCTTGTTTCAATATTGAGAATACTTTATTATTTAAATCAAGAACGTATAATCTATTATATAACCTTGCAATTCCAGATAGAATACCATTCAAACTAACCAACAACAATCCGATTAGTACTCAAAATGATACCCTATTTATCCAAAGCGGATACTGAAATAATATTCTAGAAATAGAAGGTACGTGATAACAGTTATATAGTTCCAATAACAGCCTGTAGGCAAAGATAAACTGTAAGTCCCTACAGCCAATTGCTGCATATGTGCTACATTTCCAACTCGTAGGTCCACCTCTCCCTTGGCGAGAACTCTACTCTGCCTTAATCCCTGTAGATCAGTACAAATGTGAGTACCACATCCTGTGTCAATGACCCAAGATGTTGAGGAGAGAAATTAATCTCAATCATAAAAATACCTGAAGTCGTAGCCTCTACTTTTCTTGCTTACAAGGAAACTTGCAGTGTTTCCTCCAAGTCAGGCTTGCCACAAAGAAGTAGACTACCTTGCGTTTCCTAGCCACTCTCAGGACCAGGAGCAACCTGTCTTTTGGCTTGGGCTTGGGCTGGGCTTGGGCTTGGGCTTGGTTTGGCCTTGGCCTTACCCTTGCCGTTACACTTTGCTTTACTGGTAGCACTAGTAAAACAGGCTTGGACTTTTCAAGTCTTGCTGGCAGTCCTCAGCATGTTCAAAAGCTCTGATAGAGTTTTCTCCATCGTATTCATATTGAAATTCATTATGAACGGAGCATAAGATGCAGGCAAGGATTGCAGAATTAAATCCATTTGTAATTCTGCATCCAACCACATCCCAAGTCTCAAGCCTCTCTATGCTCGATCATCTTGAGCACATGGACCACTTGGGCTCCTCAGTTAGACGACTCCCAAATATTGCTTTCGACACCTTGTACCTCTCATGTCAAGCATTTGTTTCGAAAAGCTCCTTGAGGTGTAGAATAATGGAAGAAGCGTCCATATTCTCATGCTGTTGCAGCTAGGTGTCATCAATGCTAACATCAAGCATTGAACGCTATTAGCATCATCAAGGAACTTTTGATAAGTATCCTTTACTTTCTGAGTAGCTCAGGATCAGGCTTAGCCATGTATGGCTTTTCAAGGATATACAATTTCTTTTCGGACTTGGTTATAATCCGAAGATTATGATACCAGTCTGAGAAATTGGATCCATCCAACCTGTTTTCTTTCTCATTATCTGTCGCAGGTTCATAATGCTCATTTTGGTGAATCTACAATTGCAGAAAATAAAGTTTTTATAAGTTCATTATTATTTAATATGGTCTTTTATTAAACATACTCCCACTATGTTACTCAAGTCAATAGCCCTCACTATTACTTGGGAAGCTTGTGGACTTTCCTATGGACCGAGATCCCATCTTGCCCATTTCAAACCTTCGCTTTCGCGAACAAGCCAAAATGAGTTGATTAGTTAGGCCAACAAACTTAATCCACACCAGTGATAGCTTCTACTATCAACCTCAAATATGAAAAAGCCAACAAGCCATCACACACAATCCAGTGGCTCCAACCATTGTCTCAAGTGTGATTCTCAGTATTAGTAGAGTGGACAATACATGTCACCACGTACACACATATGTGTACTGCTCTACTATGCCTATGACGCGTTTATCAACCTTCTTTGCGAACACAAACCATCATTTTAAGTCGACCCATCACCATTAAGGAAAACTCCAATGCATTTTAACCCCCACTGGTAAGTGTACCTTTGCGCTTTGGTGACAAGGTTTCGACGAACAGTGGTTTGATTAAAACCATGTGATGGAAGCTTACATGACTTAATACTTAATTGAGGTTTGTTATTTAATGTCCACCAGATTATTATCTTTGTTAGAATGACATTGTTTGGCATGTTATTCAACATTCAACCTTAGCATGCATTCTAAACATAATAAAACGTGTCGGTGCATGGCCCGACTAAAACCGATTTACTCGAGCCTAGAGGAATCATGGTCACCTAGAGGTCCTGTAATAAAGATCACGAGTCTTCAATTATGGTTGCCTCGTTCTTGTTCCGTCTTCAAGTATATTACAAAAAATATCATTCTAAATTTACAATAAGAATATTATACCAATTCTTACATCTCTAATTTAGAAACCTCGATTTGCATTCGAGGGAAAGATAGAGAGAATGTACATTGAGAAAAGGAGAAAGGCAGGACACGCAGCCCTATTTATAAATTTACAACCATACATACCAAAAAAAATTTAAAACATTCACCCTTAGGTCTAAGGCTCATGTACCGGGCACCATGCAGTAAACAAGTACAAGCATACATTTAAAAAAAAACAATCATTTTTGACATTTTTGGTTATTACATTTCCCCCCTGACAATTTGCAGATTTCTATTTGGTCCAAAGTTTTGAAAATTTACATTAGCCCCTACACACTCGAAAGTGCGCTCGCTGCGGCAATGAGTTAGATCGCCACGGCGTGCATTGGTTATGCTGATGTCCACGCTCTAAGGATGATCGCCGCGGCGAGCGCCAGTTTCATCGCAGTGAGCGTGAATAACGCTCGCTGTGGCGATGGTTATATCGCCACCGCAGCGTATACAGATCTGTAGTCCGTTTGTTTCATACAGTACCCATATACACTCCAAACAATTTTTCATCAATCATACACCGATTTCAACAAAAATCCATCAACCATTATTCAAAACTTGTAGATCATCAACAAATTAAAATTAATTGATTAATAGATTTTTAAACATGCTTTTAAGGCAAATTAGGCAGATTCTAAAGGCAACATATATCACAAATACATTTTATCACCATCCACATAAAAACTGTAAATTTGTACCCTTGGCTCTTATATCACTGTTAGGAAAGATCCATATACGCAGGAAAACAAAAAATCATAATACAAGGTTGTTCCGAAGAGCCAAGATCAAGGTATAATTTACAATTTAATTAAAGTAGAAATCTGCAGAAAATTAATCAAGGTTTAAGAGTCATACCACGTTTGAGGCTCCTCCAAATTTTTCCTCTGTGAAGGTTTTTTGCTACCAACCACGTGTAGGGTCGAACCGACGTAGTCCCACGAAGCAAATCGCAAGGCTAAGGAGGGATTTGCTAAATCCTCCTTAACCTTAAGAATCAGAAGAAATA
Source organism: Pistacia vera (assembly GCF_008641045.1). Classification (NCBI taxonomy): domain Eukaryota; kingdom Viridiplantae; phylum Streptophyta; class Magnoliopsida; order Sapindales; family Anacardiaceae; genus Pistacia; species Pistacia vera. The sequence continues at coordinate 338,948 of NW_022195157.1, read as the reverse complement.
AGAGAAATTGATTTCAAGCAAAAACCAAGTCTGGCGTGGGAGAGAGAGGAAATGGGCTGTGTGTGTTTTTCTTTTCAATCAATTGAATGAATAAAAACCTTCCTCAATTTTTAATTACACTTTCTTATATAGTGTTATTTAATTGCCCTATTCCCATATGGAATAGGCTTGGGCTCCAACCCAAACACCCCCATGTTTCCAAACACTCCCAATTAGATATTTATTTTAATTCATCATTATTTTCAGTTAAAATCAATTAATATATATATATATATAATTAACACTTTTCTTATATATGTATTATATATGTATATATGTATGTATATATTATATATATATAATATATATATATATATATATATATATATATATATATATATAGATATATATATATATGATTAACATTTACCAATAATGTAATTTCACTTATTTAATTTTTCCAACAAATTAAATAAGAGGCTATGACCTCAGCAAATTTAATTGCACTGTGAAATTACCAAAATACCCTTTCGCCTAAAAAGACGAAAACACCCTTCTTTCTTTCCGAGTCTTAAATTATCTTCTATGTGTGTGACCCATAGGCTCCTCATCATACCAGTAGTGTATAGTATTGTGATTAACACCAGTTAATCGTCTCACTACATACAGACCAAGATTGGCCTCTAGCAAGGCATCATGGCCACCCGATAGATTTGGATTCAGCAAAGTAGCTACCTGTCAACGATATGGTTACCATACAATTCGATCCTTTCATCATACGTTATCTCGACGAGACGAAGGCATAGAAATAGTGTAGACCCCCTACATTTGAGAACTTAGCTAAAACACCCCTGCCACAAAAAAGTTTAAAAGTTAACAAAATACCCCCAATCATCCAAGACCACCGCCAGCCGCTAGCCACCACCGCTGGCCACCGGCGAAAGTCATCATATCAGCACAAGACAGGCAGGATCTTGTCGGTCGTGTGCCGATAAGGACATTTTCGACCATGGATTTGTGATCCATGGCCGAAAACGACCAGATCTGGCCGTTTCACGGCCAAAGATGTGGCCGTGAAACGCCATAGATCTGGCCGTGAAACGGCGACCGTTTCACGGCCAAAGATCTAGCCTTTTCACAGCCAGATCTATGGCCGTTTCACGGCCACATCTTTGGCCGTGAAATGGCCATATTAACGGCCAGATCTAGCCGTGAAATGACCATATTCACGGCCAGATCTGGCCAGATTAGGCTTGATCGGCGTACGACCAGCCAGATCCGGCTGGTCGTGCGCCATTACAACGGCTTCCGGTGGTGGTGGTGGCTGTCGGCGGTGGTTTGGCATGAGTGGGGGTGACTTTGCTACAAATTAAAATTGTATGTGGTTGAGGTGTTTTGGTAAAATTTCAAATATAGGGGGGTTAAAAGAAATAATTTAAAAAATAATAGAATAAAATAATAATAAAAATAATATTATATTATTATTTTAAAATGAGGGCAATTTAGTAATCTACATAACATATCCACTCATTTATCCTCCTAACCAAACATATTGTTATAACATACCCATCAATTTATTCCAACTGACCAAACACATTTCTCTAAAGATTCCCTAGTAATCTATCTTTCCAGTAATACAACATTCCTCAATAATATAACATTCCCTGAACCAAACACTCCCTTATAGTAAAATTTAATTGCCCTAATCCCATATGAAATAGGTTTGGGCTCCAACCCAAACGCCTCTTGTTTCCAAACACTCCCAATAAGATATTTATTTTAATTCATCATTATCTCAATTAAAATCAATTAATATAT